>NW_026948137.1:440000-507509 GCF_963921235.1 Mobula hypostoma | reverse complement strand
TCACAAAAAACAGCAACAATAACACCAACCCCTCAATACCCCTCCCTCACAAAAAACAGCAACAATAACACCAACCCCTCATTCCCCTCCCTCACAAAAAACAGCAACAATAACACCAACCCCTCATTCCCCTCCCTCACAAAAACAGCAACAATAACGCCAACCCCTCACAAAAAACAGCGACAATAACACCAACCCCTTAATCCCCTTCCTCACAAAAAACAGCAACAATAACGCCAACCCCTCAAACCCCTCCTTCACAAAAAACAGCAACAATAACACCAACCCCTCAAACCCCTCCCTCACAAAAAACAGCGACAATAACGCCAACCCCTCATTCCCCTCCCTCACAAAAAACAGCGACAATAACACCAACCCCTTAATACCCTCCCTCACAAAAAACAGCAACAATAACGCCAACCCCTCATTCCCCTCCCTCACAAAAAACAGAGACAATAACACCAACCCCTTAATCCCCTCCCTCACAAAAAACAGCAACAATAACGCCAACCCCTCATTCCCCTCCCTCACAAAAAACAGAGACAATAACACCAACCCTTTAATCCCCTCCCTCACAAAAAACAGCAACAATAACGCCAACCCCTCAAACCCCTCCCTCAGAAAAAACAGCAACAATAACACCAACCCCTCAAACCCCTCCCTCACAAAAAACAGCAACAATAACACCAACCCCTCATTCCCCTCCCTCACAAAAAACAGCAACAATAACACCAACCCCTCAATCCCCTCCCTCACAAAAAACAGCAACAATAACACCAACCCCTCAATCCCCTCCCTCACAAAAAACAGCAACAATAACGCCAACCCCTCAAACCCCTCCCTCACAAAAAACAGCAACAATAACACCAACCCCTCATTCCCCTCCCTCACAAAAAACAGCAACAATAACACCAACCCCTCATTCCCCTCGCTCACAAAAAACAGCAACAATAACACCAACCCCTCATTCCCCTCCCTCACAAAAACAGCAACAATAACGCCAACCCCTCACAAAAAACAGCGACAATAACACCAACCCCTTAATCCCCTCCCTCACAAAAAACAGCAACAATAACGCCAACCCCTCAAACCCCTCCTTCACAAAAAACAGCAACAATAACACAAACCCCTCAAACCCCTCCCTCACAAAAAACAGCGACAATAACGCCAACCCCTCATTCCCCTCCCTCACAAAAAACAGCGACAATAACACCAACCCCTTAATACCCTCCCTCACAAAAAACAGCAACAATAACGCCAACCCCTCATTCCCCTCCCTCACAAAAAACAGAGACAATAACACCACCCCTTAATCCCCTCCCTCACAAAAAACAGCAACAATAACGCCAACCCCTCAAACCCCTCCTTCAGAAAAAACAGCAACAATAACACCAACCCCTCATTCCCCTCCCTCACAAAAAACAGCAACAATAACACCAACCCCTCATTCCCCTCCCTCACAAAAAACAGCAACAATAACACCAACCCCTCAATCCCCTCCCTCACAAAAAACAGCAACAATAACACCAACCCCTCAATCCCCTCCCTCACAAAAAACAGCAACAATAACGCCAACCCCTCAAACCCCTCCCTCACAAAAAACAGCAACAATAACACCAACCCCTCATTCCCCTCCCTCACAAAAAACAGCAACAATAACACCAACCCCTCATTCCCCTCGCTCACAAAAAACAGCAACAATAACACCAACCCCTCATTCCCCTCCCTCACAAAAACAGCAACAATAACGCCAACCCCTCACAAAAAACAGCGACAATAACACCAACCCCTTAATCCCCTCCCTCACAAAAAACAGCAACAATAACGCCAACCCCTCAAACCCCTCCTTCACAAAAAACAGCAACAATAACACAAACCCCTCAAACCCCTCCCTCACAAAAAACAGCGACAATAACGCCAACCCCTCATTCCCTTCCCTCACAAAAAACAGCGACAATAACACCAACCCCTTAATACCCTCCCTCACAAAAAACAGCAACAATAACGCCAACCCCTCATTCCCCTCCCTCACAAAAAACAGAGGCAATAACACCAACCCCTTAATCCCCTCCCTCACAAAAAACAGCAACAATAACGGCAACCCCTCAAACCCCTCCTTCACAAAAAACAGCAACAATAACACCAACCCCTCATTCCCCTCCCTCACAAAAAACAGCAACAATAACACCAACCCCTCATTCCCCTCCCTCACAAAAAACAGCAACAATAACACCAACCCCTCAAACCCCACCCTCACAAAAAACAGCAACAATAACACCAACCCCTCATTCCCCTCCCTCACAAAAACAGCAACAATAACACCAACCCCTCAAACCCCTCCCTCACAAAAAACAGCAACAATAACACCAACCCCTCATTCCCCTCCCTCACAAAAACAGCAACAATAACACCAACCCCTCATTCCCCTCGCTCACAAAAAACAGCGACAATAACACCAACCCCTCATTCCCCTCCCTCACAAAAACAGCAACAATAACACCAACCCCTCATTCCCCTCCCTCACAAAAACAGCAACAATAACACCAACCCCTCATTCCCCTCCCTCACAAAAAACAGCAACAATAACGCCAACCCCTCAAACCCCTCCCTCACAAAAAACAGCAACAATAACACCAACCCCTCAAACCCCTCCCTCACAAAAAACAGCAACAATAACACCAACCCCTCATTCCCCTCCCTCACAAAAAATGGGCAACAATAACACCAACCCCTCATTCCCCTCCCTCACAAAAAACAGCAACAATAACACCAACCCCTCATTCCCCTCCCTCAAAAAAAACAGCAACAATAACGCCAACCCCTCAAACCCCTCCCTCACAAAAAACAGCAACAATAACACCAACCCCTCATTCACCTCCCTCACAAAAAACAGCAACAATAACGCCAACCCCTCAAACCCCTCCCTCACAAAAAACAGCAACAATAACACCAACCCCTCATTCCCCTCCCTCACAAAAAACAGCAACAATAACACCAACCCCTCATTCCCCTCGCTCAGAAAAAACAGCAACAATAACACCAACCCCTCATTCCCCTCCCTCACAAAAACAGCAACAATAACGCCAACCCCTCACAAAAAACAGCGACAATAACACCAACCCCTTAATCCCCTTCCTCACAAAAAACAGCAACAATAACGCCAACCCCTCAAACCCCTCCTTCACAAAAAACAGCAACAATAACACCAACCCCTCAAACCCCTCCCTCACAAAAAACAGCGACAATAACGCCAACCCCTCATTCCCCTCCCTCACAAAAAACAGCGACAATAACACCAACCCCTTAATACCCTCCCTCACAAAAAACAGCAACAATAACGCCAACCCCTCATTCCCCTCCCTCACAAAAAACAGAGACAATAACACCACCCCTTAATCCCCTCCCTCACAAAAAACAGCAACAATAACGCCAACCCCTCAAACCCCTCCTTCAGAAAAAACAGCAACAATAACACCAACCCCTCATTCCCCTCCCTCACAAAAAACAGCAACAATAACACCAACCCCTCATTCCCCTCCCTCACAAAAAACAGCAACAATAACACCAACCCCTCAATCCCCTCCCTCACAAAAAACAGCAACAATAACACCAACCCCTCAATCCCCTCCCTCACAAAAAACAGCAACAATAACGCCAACCCCTCAAACCCCTCCCTCACAAAAAACAGCAACAATAACACCAACCCCTCATTCCCCTCCCTCACAAAAAACAGCAACAATAACACCAACCCCTCATTCCCCTCGCTCACAAAAAACAGCAACAATAACACCAACCCCTCATTCCCCTCCCTCACAAAAACAGCAACAATAACGCCAACCCCTCACAAAAAACAGCGACAATAACACCAACCCCTTAATCCCCTCCCTCACAAAAAACAGCAACAATAACGCCAACCCCTCAAACCCCTCCTTCACAAAAAACAGCAACAATAACACCAACCCCTCAAACCCCTCCCTCACAAAAAACAGCGACAATAACGCCAACCCCTCATTCCCTTCCCTCACAAAAAACAGCGACAATAACACCAACCCCTTAATACCCTCCCTCACAAAAAACAGCAACAATAACGCCAACCCCTCATTCCCCTCCCTCACAAAAAACAGAGGCAATAACACCAACCCCTTAATCCCCTCCCTCACAAAAAACAGCAACAATAACGGCAACCCCTCAAACCCCTCCTTCACAAAAAACAGCAACAATAACACCAACCCCTCATTCCCCTCCCTCACAAAAAACAGCAACAATAACACCAACCCCTCATTCCCCTCCCTCACAAAAAACAGCAACAATAACACCAACCCCTCAATCCCCTCCCTCACAAAAAACAGCAACAATAACACCAACCCCTCAATCCCCTCCCTCACAAAAAACAGCAACAATAACGCCAACCCCTCAAACCCCTCCCTCACAAAAAACAGCAACAATAACACCAACCCCTCATTCCCCTCCCTCACAAAAAACAGCAACAATAACACCAACCCCTCAAACCCCACCCTCACAAAAAACAGCAACAATAACACCAACCCCTCATTCCCCTCCCTCACAAAAACAGCAACAATAACACCAACCCCTCAAACCCCTCCCTCACAAAAAACAGCAACAATAACACCAACCCCTCATTCCCCTCCCTCACAAAAACAGCAACAATAACACCAACCCCTCATTCCCCTCGCTCACAAAAAACAGCGACAATAACACCAACCCCTCATTCCCCTCCCTCACAAAAACAGCAACAATAACACCAACCCCTCATTCCCCTCCCTCACAAAAACAGCAACAATAACACCAACCCCTCATTCCCCTCCCTCACAAAAAACAGCAACAATAACGCCAACCCCTCAAACCCCTCCCTCACAAAAAACAGCAACAATAACACCAACCCCTCATTCCCCTCCCTCACAAAAAACAGCAACAATAACACCAACCCCTCATTCCCCTCACTCACAAAAAACAGCAACAATAACACCAACCCCTCATTCCCCTCCCTCACAAAAACAGCAACAATAACGCCAACCCCTCACAAAAAACAGCAACAATAACGCCAACCCCTCAAACCCCTCCTTCACAAAAAACAGCAACAATAACACCAACCCCTCAAACCCCTCCCTCACAAAAAACAGCGACAATAACGCCAACCCCTCATTCCCCTCCCTCACAAAAAACAGCGACAATAACACCAACCCCTTAATACCCTCCCTCACAAAAAACAGCAACAATAACGCCAACCCCTCATTCCCCTCCCTCACAAAAAACAGAGACAATAACACCAACCCCTTAATCCCCTCCCTCACAAAAAACAGCAACAATAACGCCAACCCCTCAAACCCCTCCTTTACAAAAAACAGCAACAATAACACCAACCCCTCATTCCCCTCCCTCACAAAAAACAGCAACAATAACACCAACCCCTCATTCCCCTCCCTCACAAAAAACAGCAACAATAACACCAACCCCTCAATCCCCTCCCTGACAAAAAACAGCAACAATAACACCAACCCCTCAATCCCCTCCCTCACAAAAACAGCAACAATAACGCCAACCCCTCAAACCCCTCCCTCACAAAAAACAGCAACAATAACACCAACCCCTGATTCCCCTCCCTCACAAAAAACAGCAACAATAACTCCAACCCCTCAAACCCCTCCCTCACAAAAAACAGCAACAATAACACCAACCCCTCATTCCCCTCCCTCACAAAAACAGCAACAATAACACCAACCCCTCAAACCCCTCCCTCACAAAAAACAGCGACAATAACACCAACCCCTCATTCCCCTCCCTCACAAAAACAGCAACAATAACACCAACCCCTCATTCCCCTCCCTCACAAAAAACAGCAACAATAACACCAACCCCTCATTCCCCTCCCTCACAAAAACAGCAACGATAACACCAACCCCTCATTCCCCTCCCTCACAAAAAACAGCAACAATAACACCAACCCCTCATTCCCCTCCCTCACAAAAAACAGCAACAATAACGCCAACTCCTCAAACCCCTCCCTCACAAAAAACAGCAACAATAACGCCAACCCCTCATTCCCCTCCCTCACAAAAACAGCAACAATAACACCAACCCCTCATTCCCCTCCCTCACAAAAACTGCAACAATAACACCAACCCCTCAAACCCCTCCCTCACAAAAAACAGCAACAATAACACCAACCCCTCATTCCCCTCCCTCACAAAAACAGCAACAATAACACCAACCCCTCATTCCCCTCCCTCACAAAAAACAGCAACAATAACACCAACCCCTCATTCCCCTCCCTCACAAAAACAGCAACAATAACACCAACCCCTCATTCCCCTCCCTCACAAAAAACAGCAACAATAACACCAACCCCTCATTCCCCTCCCTCACAAAAAACAGCAACAATAACGCCAACCCCTCAAACCCCTCCCTCACAAAAAACAGCAACAATAACGCCAACCCCTCATTCCCCTCCCTCACAAAAACAGCAACAATAACACCAACCCCTCAATCCCCTCCCTCACAAAAAACAGCGACAATAACACCAACCCCTCAAACCCCTCCCTCACAAAAAATGGGTGACAATAACACCAACTCCCCAAACTCCTCCCTCGCAGAAAAGAACGGTGACAATAGTATCAAAACCACCACCCATTCCTTTTCAGAAAAGAACAGCGACAATAACATCAAAACCTACCGCCGTCCCCAATAACATCGAAACCACCACCCTCTCCCTCACACACAAAAAACTAACGGATCTCCCACACAGAAAAACGGCAGCAAGAACATCAGATCCCAGTTCCTGAACTCAATCCTCTCCTCGCAAACAGACCTTGCACGTGAATCACTGAGGCAATGTCTACAGACCAGATGCTGGAAATGGGATTAGTAGAATAGGCATGCACAGAGTGGGCTAAAGTGCTGTGGAATCCCAGTACCGAAGCCTCTTGGTGTTGCTCTGCTGTATAAAGTCTGCACGTCTCTGAACTGGCTGTGCCTCGTCATGTGCAAATGGATAACATGGGAGCGTAACGTCGTCACAGTGCCAACAACCTAGGTTCAGTTATGCCACTGTCGGTATGTTCTCTGCCCTTAACATGAGGGTTTCCTCTGGGTGCTCAGGCTCCGACTCACATCCGAAGTTGCTAGGATGTAATTAGGCTGGAAGGGAGTTTTACCATGCTGTATCTCTAAAAGAAAAGTATTTACAGACTATAACCATGGCAACTCTGATCAAACCATGCACCATGTGGCAGCAGCAAACTTACAGACAGGCTTTCTCTCCCCTCAAGAGTGTTAGAGGAAGAAGTTTAATTGGAATTTGGCCACAAGGCTGCTGTACAAAACCTTATAGTAAGGGTATCAAAAATGAGAGGACATGGGTTTAAGATAAGAGGTAGGTGTTTTAAAGAGGATCTGAGGGGTAAGAGTGCTGGAAGGTGCTGCCAGAGGAGATGGTGGAATTGGATACAACCACTATATTAAGAAGCATTTTGATAGACACTTAAACAGGCAAGGTATTGAAATATATGGATACTCAAGAGACTGCAGATGTTGGAATATGGAGCCACAGACAAAATAACGGAGGAACTCAACAGGTCAGGCAGCATCTATGGAAGCAAATGGAAGTCAACATTTCAAGTTGAAATTCTTCATGTGGACTGAAAGGCAGAAGGGAGATAACCAGGATAAAAACGTGGGCAGGAGGGGTGGGACAAGTGTGGGCAGGTGGTAGGTAGATTCTGGTGAGAGGTGGGGTTGATAGGCAGATTGGGCAGAATGACACTAGTGTGAGTGGTGATCACTCAGAAGGCTAAAGAGATCAATTGATCATGAATCATGAATCAGGTATTTCTTTCCTCCTGCAGCCCGTACATCCCTACCGGAGTTTGGGAAGAAGATGCTGGAATAGAAGAGGAGCTCCTGGAGGATGACACACTCAGGTCTGCAATACAGTGCAATAACAGCTTCTTCAGTCCATCATGGCAATGCTCACTATTAAACACCCATCTATATTAATCCATTTTCTGGTACCTGCTCTGTACCCATCTAAACTGTGGTGTTGCTCTTCCAGATACTTAAGTGGTCAGAGACAGGACACTGGGACTTTGTGTTGGGAGGTCAGAACTAGGACACTGGGACTTTGTGTAGGTTGGTCAGAGACAGGAGACTGTGACTTTGTGTAGGGCAGTCAGAACCAGGCCTCTGTGACTTTGTGTAGGGTTGTTAGAACCAGGGTACTGTGACTTTGTGTAAGGAGGTCAGAACCAGGGCACTGGAATAGATTCAGTCATAGTCATAGTCATACTTTATTGATCCCGAGGGAAATTGGGTTACTTTCCTATTGCTCAGCACGGATCCCAGCCTCACACTAATTCCCTGGAGGTGGGAATATTTGCATCCTTTATCCCCAGCAATCACCAAACGGAGTTTAATTCCCACCGCTGTCTGTAAGGAGTTTATATGACTGTGTGGATTTTCTGCAGGTGCTCTGGGTTCCTCTCCCATTCGAAGGATGTACGGTTAGGGTTAGTGTAAGTTATGTCAGTGCCAGAAACGTGGACATTTGTGGGCACAAGGATTGTGATTGTCATTGATGAAAATGCTGCATTTCATTGTATGTTTCGATGTACTTGTGACAAATAAAACTAAGCTTTAACTCAAAAACATGGATTCAAGGGGTAGTGACAGGGATGAATGGAAGCTAAGTTGGAGAGGAAAGGACAGGTCTTTTTAACGAGTGGTCTTTCCTTTTGCAATGTCTAAGTCTGAGTCATAGGTGATGCAGGTGAGAGACTATTGGGGAATAGTTGGATTCATTAATGAGGAAGGGATTCCCAGTTCCACTGAGGTGGAACCTAACCTTACCCACAGGGAATCTTGTATATTCATGGACAACTTAGGTGAATACCCTTTCACCATCCACTGCACCTCAGATCCACCCAACCATTCTTTCCCCAGTTCCATCTCCCCACAGTTTCCAACTCTGTATGTTCCTCGATCCTTAGGCACACTCCCTAACCATGACTGATATCCCCATGCTCCAAGTCTGACCCCTGCAGCCTTCAACTGGATTCTGTTTCCCATTTCTGTCCTCTCACAATCCTGAAGGCCCCCAACCCTTTAATAATAAATGTGCTTTGAATAATACTTTCAACTTTGAACATAGGTATTAAGAAGTAGATCGGGGAGGGACAGGACAATTGGCCCCTCCTGTCTACTTTCCTGCAATACTCCCATACCATATACACACATACATTTTTATATAACTATATACAGTTATATAAATTTCTATATGTAACTTCTTACTTCCAGTAAGATGGCAACACGTTCAGATTCCACGGCCTCTTGGGGGCCAGTCAATGGTGTTTTTGTTTTTTTTAACTGTCTTTTTAACTATTGCAAGACAATGTTGGACATCAGGGACTTAAATACTGCAGGAAAACCCCATCAAACTCCTCGTTGGCGGAGGAGTTCGAGGAGCTAGACTTGGTGCAGATCGTATCACTAATTGCTACAAGGAGGCATCAGAGTCAACGTGTGAAGGCAGTGGACAGTTTAATAGTGAGAGATTGCCTTGGACATTTCTTTTGTGATTGCGAGACCCTGTTGGACATTGGCAAGTTTGTTTTCCTTGTTGATTGGTGAGACAGATGCCTGGGGAGCTGCATGCTCTTGGTTTGCAACGAGGTCTAGGCCTCAAGCTGTGGGTTTGCCTGGTGTAGCAGACCAGGAGAGGAGATGGCAGAGGCAATGTAGTGCCACGTACATGCCAGGTTGGGGTCTGGATCTTCCCTTTGGTGCTGCCCTCCAGTGTGAGATTTAAGAATTCTGTTCCTCATGCATAAGCATCTATAGGTGCACATTGGGGAGTATCCTCAGTGGTTGTATCAAGGCCTGGTGTGGAAAGACCAAAGCCCAAGAACAGAAGAGCCTACTGAAAGTGGTGGATACATCCTAGTCCATCGCAGATAAGGCCCACCCCGCCATTGAGCACACTCATATAGAGCGCTACCACAAGAAAGCGGAATTCGTAATCAAAGACCCCCATCATCCAGGCCACATTATCTTCTGGCGGAGGCTCCTGTACCTTCTTCCTGATAGCTGAGGGGGTAATAACTGTTCCTGAACCTGGTGGTGAGAGTCCTGAGGCTCCTGTACCTCCTTCCTGATGGTTGAGGGGTAATAACTGTTCCTGAAACTGGTGGTGAGGGTCCTGAGGCTCCTGTACCTCCTTCCCACAAGCAAATCTGCAGATGCTGGAATTTCAAGCAACACACAGAAAAGTTGCTGGTGAAAGCAGCAGGCCAGGCAGCATCTCTAGGAAGAGATACAGTCGACGTTTCGGACCGAGACCCTTCATCAGGACTAACTGAAAGAAGAGCTAGTAAGAGATTTGAAAGTGACAGGGGGAGGGGAGATCGAGATGAGTTACACAGCTCTCGTTACATACACGTGCAGTTCAACTCTTTGAGTGATTATGCAGAAAGTTTGAAGTTAATAACCTTGACCGTGATGTTTTGGGCTCAGTGTACTACTCTCTACAACCTCCTTCGTTCCTGTGGATTTGAGTTGCTGTTCTGACCATGATACAGCCAGTCAGGACCCTCTCAACAGTATATCGGCAGAAGCTTGTTAGTGTTTGGTGACACGATAACCTCCCTAATCTTCTAAAAAAGTAGAAACAATGGTGCACCTTCCTTGTGATTGCAACTATATGCTGGGTCCAGGACAGGTTGTAGGTTTTCACAAATAAAACCAAGTGAGCTTTTTATGTTCAACAAAAACTGTAACACATTTTATTAAACTCCAAATCCTGAACACAAAATGTGCTAAAAACCCTTTATGTAATTACGTCATCACACCAGACCACTCTCTTAAAATGAACCCCAACTCAACGTTGGTGGCTGTGAATTATGTATGTTTCCACCAATTACATTACCCTACACAGTCTCCCCCCGTCCCCCCGCCCCCCAGAATTCACTAAAACCGACATTGTGAGCCCGTCTGGAATTCAGAGGAGCCGCCCGGCTCGAGTCCCGAGTTCCACGGGTGTAGGAACAGCAGGTGCCTCTGGCTCATCCAGAGGTGTGTTGACATGTTCATGCTCATGTCACAATGGCAGGAGAGCAGGTTGGTGGAATCCTCCAAATATTGGTAGGCCAGTTTAAGAGAATCTACTGAAACACTTTCTGGTTTACCCCTCTTATCTATGATAATCCTCTTTTCCCTCCATTCCAAAATGTGGAATGGGCCATCATAAGGCGACCTAAGGTGTGCTGGTGTGCATTGTGGTGGATGAAAACAAACAAGGTGGAATGTAAGTCAACAGGAACCCAAGAGCACTGTACGCCATGATGGGAGGTAGGAATAGGTGCAATACTCTTAGGAGACCAACCAGGCCGTCATGGCGTCAGGACGAAAATCACCTGGCACTCATAATGGCTTCCTTTATACTAATTCAGCTGTGGATGACTGCAGGTCCTCATTTGGAGCTGTTCTGAGTCACAGCAGGACCCACGGGAGATGATCACACCAATATTCAGCCATCAGGGAAACCCTCAGAGCAGTCTTTAAGGAGGGGTGAATAGGCCATTGGAATGTGGGTGATATGCCATGGTGTGAGGTAGCATAATGTTGAGGTTCTGGGCCACTGCAACCCAGAGGTTTGAAATGAACTGGGGACCACGGTCATGAGAAATATCCGTTGGGGAACCAAACCTCATAGCCCTGGTGCTGATGAATGCCCAAGGCACATCTGCGGCCGTCATCAATGATAGAGGGATGATCTCTGGACACTCGATGGTACAGTCCACCATGGTAAGGAGGTGCGTGAAACAATGGGAGGAGGAAAGAGGACCAACGAGGTCCACATTGACATGGTCAAACCTTTGCTCAAAGACCTCAAAAGGTGGTAATGATGCCTGAAAAACGGTTAATTTTTGCCCATAGGCATTCCACACAGGCTGCAGTCCAATCACACACGTCCCTTCCAAGGCCGTGCCACACAAACTTTAGTGCAACCAGTTTCTGTGAGGCCTGCCAGCCTGGATGCGAGAGGCCATGTATGGAGTTAAAAACAGTCCGCCTCCAGTTTGCAGGCACTATGGGGCGAGGGTGACTGGTTGTGACATCGCACAGGAGAGAAACCCCAGATTCCCTAAACTTAATGTCAGCTAACCACAGGCCTGTGACTGCTGTTCAGTAAGCATGGACCTCTGGGTCAGTGGCTTGGTTGGCTGGCATGTTGGCATATGTGTATGGCCTCAATGTCTGGCTGAGAGAGGCAATCAGCCACAGCATTATTTTTCCCCTTGATACGTTGTACATCAGTTATGAACTCTGAGGTGTAGGCCAGGTGGCGTTGCTGCCATGCGAGGGTCTGATAATTTGGTCACTGTGTGCACCGAGATATTTGTGGTCAATGAATGCTGTGAAATGGTGACCCTCTAGAAGAAAACAAAAATGCTACACAGCCAGATAGAGACCGAGATAGAGTCCAACGTGCTGAACTCTCTTTCGGGGAGAAGGAGCTGCCAGCTGAAGATGGCGAGCGGCTGCCACAGCTGTTTGCGCACAGCAACCAGAGCGTAGTCTGAGGTGTCAGTAGTAATGGCTAAAGGTGCCTTGGGGAGGGGCTGCCAGTAGGGTCGCTTAGAAAGAGCTCGTTTAGTAGCATCAAATACCCGGGTCATGTCCGCTGACCAGTCAAGGACTTGATTAGAGGAATTTGCCTTTAAGCACACTGTACAGGGGGATCCTAAATTCAGCAACTCGCAAAATGAGGCAGTAATAGAAATTAATCATGTCTAAAAACTCCTGTAGTTTTTTTGCAGTGCAGGGAAGTGGGAAATCCACAATAGCAACTACCTTTGACGGGAGTGTTTTGCACCGTTTGTGGAGATGTCACAACCAGTCACCCACGTCCCATAGTGCCTGCAAACTGGAGGTGGACTGTTTTTAACTCCATACATGGCCTCTCGCATCTGGGCCGGAAGGCCTCACAGAAACTGCGATGGCCGAGAAAGTCAATGGTTGACATCCAAACTGGCATTTATCAGGGTTAATAATCAACCCATGTTGGCTTAAGCGCTCAAACAGTGTGCAGAGACAGCATAGGTGTTCAGATTTGGATGCACTAGTGACAAGTATGTCATCAAGGTAAACATAAAGAAGATCAAAGTCTTTTAATACAGAGTCCATCGGTCGTTGGAAAGTCTGTGTTACATTTTTCAGCCCAAACAGCTTGCGCAGAAACTCAAAGAGACCAAATGGGATTATCACAGCACTCCTTCTGGTGCTGGATTAGTGGATTCGCTGGATTATTGGATGTTACTCCAAAAATAACCAAAATACAATTTTATTTCCCTTTGGTTTCCATGTTCCACGGTAATATGATAAGTTTTTCAGTGAAACAGTAAGTTTAATGGAAGTGGGAAATTGGTTGCAAAATCTCCCACATTTCTGACCCAGGCTCCAGCTCCCCTGATTCTGTCTTCACACCCTGGCCACACACTGGACCCCTGACTCACATTCCAGACTAACAGGATGTGGGATTGTTGGGATTTTAAGAGAATTGAATGCCAGATTACTGGAGTTTCGCCAGGGTTATCAGGGTGTTTGCCTCAGTCCTACTTGTGGGATCTTGCTGTGTGAATTTCTGTTGCTGTGTTTCCTGCATGGCAAAGCTCTAAAATCTCCTGTTACTCAGGTCAGTGATGGTGAGTAAGTGGAGGAGGATATGCTGCTATAGGGGATGGTGCTACATAATTGATAATTAATTATTATCATATACACCCAGATACAGTGAAAAGCTTTTGCTTGTCACGCAGATCATTCCATAGATAAATGCATCAACATATTACAAATCTAGACAGCAGAATGCAGAACATAGTGTTGTTACAGAGGAAGTGCAGTGCTGTAGACGAATAATGTGCAAGGTAGACCGGGAGTCTGAGTCAGAGAGTTCATTTTCAATACATAAGAAATCCATTCAAGAGCCTGTCAGCCCGATGGTGCATGTTCTCAAACTGCTGTATCTTCTGTTATATGGGAGGGGGAGAAGAGAGAAGAACTGGGGTGGGGAGGTGTCTTTGATTATGTTGACTGCATTCCTGAGGTGGTAGGAAGTGTAGACAGTGTCAATGAAGAGGTGATGGACAGGTTACATTCACAACTCTGCAATTTTTTACGGTCTTGGGCAGAGCAGTTGCCATACCAAACGGTGTTAAAGGTCTTTTTCTTTGTCATCTGAGTCAGTGGGAGTGCCATGCTTGGGCAGGCCTCCTGATGCTGACAAATAGTAAACCTCTGCCTTCTCTTTTCCAGCCACGCTTTCAACAATCTGACACTGGTGGTGATGAACGATGATCAGCCATGAACTGCTCGTATGTTTAGACTGCATTCAAAGAACCACAGCTTTGTTGCTCAGCTTGTAAGACAAGTGTATCCTTCCTTCATTAGAGAAACCAGGGCATTCTTGATGCAATCTCTTCATTGTACTGTATAATCACAGTAAGATATCTTTTATACTGAAATCCTTCTCCAATAAAGGACAACATGCCATTTGCCTTCTTTATTGCTCATTGTATCTGCATATTATACTTCATGGTCAGGGACCACCAAGTCCTTCTGAAGTCCAACACTTTGCAATATCTCAACGTGTATCTTTTTTCTACCAAATTGGATTTTAAATTGTTTCATTTATATTCATTTGCCATAACATCCTGTCTATATTTCCTTGAAGCCTTGAAGACATTTTTTTTCATTTTCATCACCACTCTTGTTGCCATTCATGCTTGGATATATGACACTTGATTACCCCCATGTCCACTCATACTTGGATATATGACACTTGATTACCCCCGTGCCCAGTCATGCTTGGATATATGAAACTTGATTGCCCCCATGCCCATTCATATGTGGATATATGACACTTGATTACCCCCATATCCACTCATACTTGGATATGTGACACTTGACTACCCCCATGCCCATTCATGCTTGGATTTATGACACTTGATTACCCCCATGCCCACTCATACTTGGATATATGACACTTGATTACCCCTGTGCCCATTCATGCTTGGATATATGACACTTGATTACCCCCATGCCCACTCATGCTTGGATATATGACACTTGATTACCCCCATGCCCACTCATACTTGGATATTTGACACTTGATTACCCCCATGTCCACTCATGCCTGCTGAACCGTGTCTATGCTATGCCCACCTGGACAAGCTAGCGAGCACTGTGAGGGTCATGTTTTTTGACTTCTCCAGTGCGTACAACACCTTCCGCCCTGCTCTGCTGGGGGAAGAAGCTGACAGCGATGCAGGTGGATGCTTCCCTGGTATCATGGATTCTTAATTGCCTGACTTGCAGACCACAGTACGTGTGCTTGCAACACTGTGTGTCTGACAGAGTGATCAGCAGCACTGGGGCTCCACAGGGGACTGGCTTGTCTCCGTTTCTCTTCACCATTTACACATCAAACTTCAACTACTGCACAGAGTCTTGTCATCTTCAGAAGTTTTTGGATGACTCTGCCATAATTGGATGCATCAGCAAGGGAGGTGAGGTTGAGTACAGGGCTACGGTGGGAAACTTTGTCAGGTGGTGTGAGCAGAATTATCTGCAGCTTAATGTGACAAAGACTGAGGAGCTGGTGGTAGACCTGAGGAGAGCTAAGGTACCGGTGACCCCTGTTTCCATCCAGGGGGTCAGTGTGGACATGGTGGAGGATTACAAATACCTGGGGATATGAATTGACAATAAACTGGATTGGTCAAAGAACACTGAGGTTGTCTACAAGAAGGGACAGAGATGTCTCTATTTCCTGAGGAGACTAAGCTCCTTTAACATCTGCCGGACGATGCTGAGGATGTTCTACGAGTCTGTGGTGGCCAGTGCTATCATGTTTGCTGTTGTGTGCTGGGGCAGCAGGCTGAGGGTAGCAGACACCAACAGAATCAACAAATTCATTCGTAAGGCCAGTGATGTTTTGGGGATGGAACTGGACTCTCTCACGGTGGTGTCTGAAAAGAGGATGCTGTCTAAGTTGCATGCTATCTTGGTCAATGTCTCCCATCCACTACATAATGTACTGGTTGGGCACAGGAGTACATTCAGCCAGAGACTCATTCCTCCGAGATGCAACACAGAACGTCATAGAAAGTCATTCCTGCCTGTGGCCATCAAACTTTACATCTCCTCCCTTGGAGGGTCAGACACCCTGAGCCAATAGGCTGGTCCTGGACATTTCATAATTTACTGGCATAATTTACATATTACTATTTAACTATTTATCATTCTATTACTATTTATTATTTATGCTGCAACTGTAACGAAAACCAATTTCCCCCGGGATCAATAAAGTATGACTATGACTATGACTATGACTATATTTGGATACATGACACTTGATTACCCCCATGCCCACTCATAATTGGATATATGACACTTGATTACCCCCATGCTCATTCATACTTGGATATATGACACTTGATTACCCCCATGCCCATTCATACTTGGATATATGACACTTGATTACCCCCATGCCCATTCATACTTGGATATATGACACTTGATTACCCCCATGTCCACTCATAATTGGATATATGACACTTGATTACCCCCATGCCCATTCATACTTGGATATATGACACTTGATTACCCCCATGCCCATTCATACTTGGATATATGACACTTGATTACCCCCATGTCCACTCATAATTGGATATATGACACTTGATTACCCCCATGCCCATTCATACTTGGATATATGACACTTGATTACCCCCATGCCCACTCATACTTGGATATATGACACTTGATTACCCCCATGCCCATTCATATCACTGACTGCAAACAGCTGGGGACTCACCACTGCTCCCTGTGGGGATCTTGTCACAACCACGGATTCGGTAGTGCAGCAGATTTGGCCATTGCGCTTGTGAATATGCACGTGTCAGCTAATTGTTATTTAATTGTGATAATAGTTAACTCTATTCATTCCATTGTAGCATTTGTCGAGACTTGGACATAGTTAAGCTTCGTTACCTGTATTCTGCCTTGCCTGAGGAATTGGACTGTTGAATCAACTGAACCTCAAGACTCGTGGTATTCATTTAATTCTGAGTTGTTCTTTTCAGACACAGTGTAGGCTTCGTTTTCCATTTGAAAGTTTTAATTAACGGTCCTGTTGGGCCTAGTGTTTATTGTTTTCTTTCCCTTTAAAACTGTTCGCATTAAAGTCTGTGATCTATCGACCTGCTTCAGTGCCTCTCATTCCACACTTGGGCCATATCCGAACCTGGTGACAGATCTACTGGGAAGTGTCCTGAGCTGCCAAGTGTATCAGTGATAAAGGAGCTGAATTACAAACATCTACTTAATCTCTCTCTCTGTTTTACAAGAAGGTATCCTTCTATTCCTCTCACCATGCTTTCATGGGAACATACCTCCCCATGAATGTCTACAGGACACACTGCCTCAGGAAGGCAACATCCATCATCTGGGTCATGCCATCTGGGTCATGCCATCTTCTCACAGCTAAAATAGGTTTTGTTTGTTTCCTTTTTACATTTTTGGTTCAATGGTTCAATTGTTCAGTTTAATATCAGAGAATGTATACAGTATTCAACCTGATATTTTAACTCTTTGCAGACATCCATGAAACAGAAAAAAACCCCAAAGAATGAATGACAGAAATGTCTGAACCTCAAAGCCCCCCTCCCGCCCCACACACAAAGCAGCTAAGCATCAACCCTCCCGTTCCCCTCCCTCCACGTATTCCAGCAAAAGCACCGACCCCACCCCACCGCCACTATGTAAGCAATAGCAAAAGCCCCCAAAAAGATCTTGAACTACAGTCTACCAACATTTCAGTACCTCAGACAGGCTCTCTCACTAGCGAGGGAGAGAGATGTCGCTCCTCTGCCAATGAGAGTGGGAGACCAGCAGCTCACTGTTTCGATGTTACAATCTTCCACATCGCTCCTCCAAGTCCCCCAGCTCCAGGACTGACAGGCTCTCACTCACCATTGAGTGAGGGAGAGAGAGAGAGAGAAGATTGCTCAAGTATGGAGGCCTTCATCCAACAACAGTCCCAACGTCTGCTGTCCCCAGGTTTCAGTCTCCCACTCATAGAGAACCATAGTTTGAGCTGCAGCTGTAGATCATGGACTCTGACAGAACTCCTGCCACTTTGAAAAGAGAAATGAGACATGAGAAAAGTCATGTCAGACCCCACTTGGAGTACTGTGCTCAGTTCTGGTCACCTCACTACTGGAACGATGTGGAAACCATAGAAAGGGTGCAGAGGAGATTTACAAAGATATTGCCTGGATTGGGCAGCCTGCTTTATGAGAATAGGTTGAGTGAACTTGGCCTTTTCTCCCTGGAGTGACCGAGGATGAGAAGTAACCTGATAGAGGTGTATAAGATGATGAGAGACATTAATCATGTGGATAGTCAGAGGCTTTTGCAGGGAAATGTACTATGGACATGTGGTCGATGTTTAGAGATCTCTTGTATGATGTTAGGGATAAATTTGTCCCGGTGAGGAAGATAAAGAATGGTAGGGTGAAGGAACCATGAGTGAAAAGTGAGGTGGAAAATCTAGTCAGGTGGAAGAAGGCAGCGTACATGAGGTTTAGGAAGCAAGGATCAGATGGGTCTATTGAGGAATATAGGGAAGCAAGAAAGGAGCTTAAGAAGGGGCTGAGAAGAGCAAGAAGGGGGCATGAGAAGGCCTTGGCGAGTAGGGTAAAGGAAAACCCCAAGGCATTCTTCAATAATGTGAAGAAAAAAAGGATGACAGGAGTGAAGGTAGGACCGATTAGAGATAGAGGTGGGAAGATGTGCCTGGAGGCTGTGGAAGGGAGCGAGGTCCTCAATGAATACTTCTCTTCGGTATTCACCAATGAGAGGGAACTTGATGATGGTGAGGACAATATGAGTGAGGTTGATGTTCTGGAGCATGTTGATATTAAGTGAGAGGAGGTGTTGGAGTTGTTAAAATACATTAGGACAGATAAGTCCCCGGGGCCTGACGGAATATTCCCCAGGCTGCTCCACGAGGCGAGAGAAGAGATTGCTGAGCCTCTGGCTAGGATCTTTATATCCTTGTTGTCCACGGGAATGGTACCGGAGGATTGGAGGGAGGCGAATGTTGTCCCCTTGTTCAAAAAAGGTAGTAGGGATAGTCCGGGTAATTATAGACCAGTGAGCCTTACGTCTGTGGTGGGAAAGCTGTTGCAAAAGATTCTTAGAGATAGGATCTGTAGGCATTTAGAGAATCATAGTCTGATCAGGAACAGTCAGCATGGCTTTGTGAAGGGCAGATCATGTCTAACAAGCCTGATAGAGTTCTTTAAGGAGGTGACCAGGCATACAGATGAGGGTAGTGCAGTGGATGTGATCTATATGGATTTTAGTAAGGCATTTGACAAGGTTCCACACAGTAGGCTTATTCAGAAAGTTAGAAGGCATGGGATCCAGGGAAGTTTGGCCAGGTGGATTCAGAATTGGCTTGCCTGCAGAAGGCAGAGGGTGGTGGTGGAGGGAGTACATTCAGGTTGGAGGATTGTGACTAGTGGTATCCCACAAAGATCTGTTCTGGGACCTCTACTTTTCGTGATTTTTATTAACGACCTGGATGTGGGGGTAGAAGGGTGGGTTGGCAAGTTTGCAGACAATGCAAAGGTTGGTGGTGTTGTAGATAGTGTAGAGGATTGTCAAAGATTGCAGAGAGACATTGATAGGATGCAGAAGTGGGCTGAGAAGTGACAGATGGAGTTCAACCTGGAGAAGTGTGAGGTGGTACACTTTGGAAGGACAAACTCCAAGGCAGAGTACAAAGTAAATGGCAGGATATTTGGTAGTGCAGAGGAGCAGAGGGATCTCAGGGTACATGTCCACAGATCCCTGAAAGTTGCCTCACAGGTGGATAGGGTAGTTAAGAAAGCTTATGGGGTGTTAGCTTTCATAAGTCGAGGGATAGAGTTTAAGAGTCGCGATGTAATGATGCAGCTCTATAAAACTCTGGTTAGGCCACACTTAGAGTACTGTGTCCAGTTCTGGTCACCTCACTATAGGAAGGATGTGGAAGCATTGGAAAGGGTACAGAGGAGATTTACCAGGATGCTGCCTGGTTTAGAAAGTATGCATTATGATCAGAGATTAAGGGAGATAGGGCTTTACTCTTTGGAGAGAAGGAGGATGAGAGGAGACATGATAGAGGTGTACAAGATAATAAGAGGAATAGATAGAGTGGATAGCCAGCGCCTCTTCCCCAGGGCACCACTGCTCAATACAAGAGGACATGGCTTTAAGGTAAGGGGTGGGAAGTTCAAGGGGGATATTAGAGGAAGGTTTTTTACTCAGAGAGTGGTTGGTGCGTGGAATGCACTGCCTGAGGCAGTGGTGGAGGCAGATACACTAGTGAAGTTTAAGAGACTACTAGACAGGTATATGGAGGAATTTAAGGTGGGGGCTTATATGGGAGGCAGGGTTTGAGGCCAACATTGTGGGCCGAAGGGCCTGTACTGTGCTGTACTATTCTATGTTCTATGTTCTTTTCCCCAGAGCTGTAATGGCTAGCACGAGAGGGCACAGTTTTAAGGTGCTTGGAAGTAGGTTCAGAGGAGATGTCAGGGTTAAGTTTTTTACACGAAGAGTGGAATGAGCTGCCGGCGATGGTGGTGGAGGCGGAGACAATAGGGTCTTTTAAGAGACTCCTGGATAGGTACATGGAGCTCAGAAAAATAGAGGGCTATGGGTAACCCGAGGTAATTTCTAGAGTAAGTACATGTTCAGCATAGCATTGTGGGCTGAAGGTCCTGTATTTTGCTGTAGGTTTTCTATGTATTCTATCTTCTAAAAGAAGAATTGTGGACAAACTGGAAGAAGTCGCCCTGGTCTGCAAAAACCTATGACGCCATCTTTTCTAGCTCCTCCCACTTCTTGAAAGAACTGGCAAAATTTGAAGTTTAGCAACACTCTGTGGTGGGGGCCAAGTATGTGGCTTTGTTCTACGACTGTCACAAAAAACTGTGGGTCAATTGTTTAAGTGTTTTACCCAGTGCGCCATGTGCTGTCCGTAGTTAGTGACGGGCTTTCGTCACAACTACCCTTGTTCTTCCAGCTGTTTCAGATGGTGTATTTGGACCGTGCTATCTAAGGAGCTGCAGCAGGACATCCTATAGTTGGCTCACACAACTACTACTGTGCATTGGCGATGAGATTGTAGATATGCTACCTATCAAGTGGACTGTATGTTGTCAAGGTTCTTGTCTGCTGTTGAAGCTGCACTTATCCAGGCAAGAGGATAGTGTTCGATCACACTCCTGACTTGAGCCTTGCCCATGCTGGAGTTAAGACTCCCAGCCTATAACATGCTCTTGTAGTCACACTTTGTATTCGGCAACTCCAGTTCAGTTTCAGTTGTTAGGAGCAACTTTTGTAGCTTTATCACTATGTCCCCTTCCATTCGCCCTTCCCTTGACTGCTTGTCCAGACTCCCGTTACCTGCCCCACAGTGACCACTCTGTGCAAGCAAGCTCCATATTTCCACCATTGGTTTCTTCCAAACTCCATGTTGATTTCTTTCATCTTGCTTTATGTTGGTGGTTTCTGGCAGTGGATGTTTGGGGGCTGATGTTCTGAGGACTTCAACTTTTACTCCATTTTACTACACATTGCCTGAGATATTCGGGCAGGTGAGGCTCATCAGCCTTGGACAGCAGCCCGCCTAGGAGAAAGAAAACTCTGATTTTAAACCTTCGCTGCCTTGCGGCCATACCCACCCATGGGAAAGGCTTGGGAAGTAAACTCCAAGGAAGAAATTCAGAGCTGGGATCCCTAAGACAGTTTTATGTTGTTTACAACTTCACTCTGGCAACTTCTGCGACGACACTGGTGCCAAGCCGTATCAGCGCTTGCCCTTCCCTTGGATACATCAGTGAAATGTAGAGGGGGAATCTGCTGCATGGGCAACAGCCAGTTCTTCAAATCTTCCCGCCCAGGCTTGTGCCCTGGAGAGGACACAGCCCACCAAAGGCGTAAACCCATCATCCCCCGAGATCAACGGCTGCCTACTACTACTTTACGTTATTGTTGCGAAACAATTGATACTAGAGCGTACAATCATCACAGCGATATTTGATTCTGTGCTTTACGCTCCCTGGAGTGCAAATTGGTAGTAAATATTAAAAATTTAAATTATAAATCATAAATAGAAAATAGAAAAGGGAAAGTATGGCAGTGCAAAAAAAAAAACTCAGAGGCAGGTCCGGATATTTAGAGGGTACGGCCCAGATCTGGGTCGGGTAATACTACCAATATTACCTGAGATAGCTGAAGATACCACAGGGTTGTTTTCACACTAACTATTAATATTAACAAAATGACTCATTCAAATGTGAATAAAGGCCTGTTGTTAGGTTGTTGCCATTAGAAAAGGGTTAAACGTACCAAAGAAAATTCCTTATTATAGTTTGGCATGTTTTGAAAGGCTGGTGTCTGAGATAAACGAGTCTGTACTGTTTCAATATTGATCAAGACCCAATGAAAACAGAACATTTCATAATTTTGTGCTCATTACTGTATGTGTGCATTCTGCATTGTGTTGGTTTGTGGATGGATGAGTGATTTCATGGCTGTTTTTATGTCTAGTGGAGTTTACTGATATGTGTCAGTGCATGTCTATGCGTATCTTTCTGTGTCAGTGCGTGTCTGTACGTGTCTTTCTGTGTCAGTGCATGTCTATGCGTGTCTTTCTGTGTCAGTGCATGTCTATGCGTGTCTTTCTGTGTCAGTGCGTGTCTGTACGTGTCTTTCTGTGTCAGTGCATGTCTATGCGTGTCTTTCTGTATCAGTGCGTGTCTCTGTGTTTCTTTCTGTGTCAGTGCGTGTCTGTACGTGTCTTTCTGTGTCAGTGCGTGTCTATGCATGTCTTTCTGTGTCAGTGCATGTCTATGTGTATCTTTCTGTGTCAGTGCGTGTCTGTACGTGTCTTTCTGTGTCAGTGCGTGTCTGTACGTGTCTTTCTGTGTCAGTGCATGTCTATGCGTGTCTTTCAGTGTCAGTGCATGTCTATGCATGTCTTTCTGTGTCAGTGCAGGTCTGTACATGTCTTTCTGTGTCAGTGCGTGTCTGTACGTGTCTTTCTGTGTCAGTGCATGTCTGTACGTGTCTTTCTGTGTCAGTGCATGTCTATGCGTGTCTTTCTGTGTCAGTGCGTGTCTGTACGTGTCTTTCTGTGTCAGTGCATGTCTATGCGTGTCTTTCTGTATCAGTGCGTGTCTCTGTGTTTCTTTCTGTGTCAGTGTGTGTCTGTACGTGTCTTTCTGTGTCAGTGCGTGTCTATGCATGTCTTTCTGTGTCAGTGCATGTCTATGCGTATCTTTCTGTGTCAGTGCGTGTCTGTACGTGTCTTTCTGTGTCAGTGCGTGTCTGTACGTGTCTTTCTGTGTCAGTGCGTGTCTGTACGTGTCTTTCTGTGTCAGTGCATGTCTATGCGTGTCTTTCAGTGTCAGTGCATGTCTATGCATGTCTTTCTGTGTCAGTGCAGGTCTGTACATGTCTTTCTGTGTCAGTGCGTGTCTGTACGTGTCTTTCTGTGTCAGTGCGTGTCTGTACGTGTCTTTCTGTGTCAGTGCATGTATATGCATGTCTTTCTGTGTCAGTTCGTGTCTTTCTGTGTCAGTGCGTGTCTATGCATGTCTTTCTGTGTCAGTGCGTGTCTGTACGTGTCTTTCTGTGTCAGTGCGTGTCTATGCGTAATTTTCTGTGTCAGTGCGTGTCTGTATGTGTCTTTCTGTGTCAGTGCGTGTCTGTGTTTCTTTCTGTGTCAGTGCGTGTCTGTACGTGTCTTTCTGTGTCAGTGCGTGTCTGTACGTGTCTTTCTGTGTCAGTGCATGTCTATGCATGTCTTTCTGTGTCAGTGCGTGTCTGTACGTGTCTTTCTGTGTCAGTGCGTTTCTGTACGTGTCTTTCTGTGTCAGTGCGTGTCTATGCATGTCTTTCTGTGTCAGTGCGTGTCTGTACGTGTCTTTCTGTGTCAGTGCGTGTCTGTACGTGTCTTTCTGTGTCAGTGCGTGTCTATGCGTGTCTTTCTGTGTCAGTGCGTGTCTGTACGTGTCTTTCTGTGTCAGTGCGTGTCTATGCATGTCGTTCTGTGTCAGTGCATGTCTGTACGTGTCTTTCTGTGTCAGTGCGTGTCTGTACGTGTCTTTCTGTGTCAGTGCATGTCTGTACGTGTCTTTCTGTGTCAGTGCGTGTCTATGCGTGTCTTTCTGTGTCAGTGCGTGTCTGTACGTGTCTTTCTGTGTCAGTGCATGTCTGTACATGTCTTTCTGTGTTGGTCCTTGTCTATGTGTGTCTTTCTGTGTCAGTGCGTGTCTGTACGTGTCTTTCTGTGTCAGTGCGTGTCTCTGTGTTTCTTTCTGTGTCAGTGCGTGTCTGTACGTGTCTTTCTGTGTCAGTGCATGTCTATGCATGTCTTTCTGTGTCAGTGCGTGTCTGTACGTGTCTTTCTGTGTCAGTGCGTGTCTGTACGTGTCTTTCTGTGTCAGTGCGTGTCTATGCGTGTCTTTCTGTGTCAGTGCATGTCTGTACGTGTCTTTCTGTGTCAGTGCGTGTCTATGCATGTCGTTCTGTGTCAGTGCATGTCTGTACATGTCTTTCTGTGTCAGTGCGTGTCTGTACGTGTCTTTCTGTGTCAGTGCGTGTCTGTACGTGTCTTTCTGTGTCAGTGCATGTCTATGCATGTCTTTCTGTGTCAGTGCGTGTCTGTACGTGTCTTTCTGTGTCAGTGCGTGTCTATGCGTGTCTTTCTGTGTCAGTGCATGTCTGTACATGTCTTTCTGTGTTGGTCCTTGTCTATGTGTGTCTTTCTGTGTTGGTCCTTGTCTATGTGTGTCTTTCTGTGTCAGTGCGTGTCTATGCATGTCTTTCTGTGTCAGTGCGTATCTGTACGTGTCTTTCTGTGTTGGTCCTTGTCTATGTGTGTCTTCCTGTGTCGGTGCATGTCTACGTGTGTCTTTGTGCACCTGTACACCTTTTCATTAATGCAAATATATAATCAGCCAATCACATGCCAGCAATTCAATGCAGAAAAGCATGCAGACATGGTCAAGAGGTTCAGTTTTCAGACCAAACATCAGGATGGGGAATAATGTGAACTATGTTACTTTGACCGTGGAATGATTTTCATGATTGCCAGATGGGGCGATTGAATATGTCAGAAACTGCTCATCTCTTGCAATTTTCACACACAACAGTCTCTATACTTTACAGAGAATGGCATGAAAAATGAAAAAAAAAAGCACATCCAGTGAGCAACAAATCCGTGGGCAAAAACACCTTGCTAATGAGAGAGGTCAGAGGCGAATGACCAGATGGGTTCAAGTTGACAGGAAGGTGACAGTTACTCAAATAACAAATGTGCTGTGCAGGAGAGTTAATAAAGTGGCCCCTGAGTGTTGGTTCCTTTCTCCATAGTTGCTGCCTGACCTGCTGAGTATCTCCAGGACATTCAACTGTTAATTCAGCGATACAAGATCTGCAAGGCTTTTTTTCAATTTTGGTTAGATGGTGATGAGAGAGCAAGGTATATTAGCTAGTGGAATGGTGTCGCAGCAACAATTTTGCTCTCTACGTCAGTAAGACCGAAGAACTGACTTCAGAAAGGGAAAGAGAGAGAACACACACCAGAAGTGGAGAGAGTGGGCAATTTCAATTTCCTGTATGTCAAGATCTGAGGATCTAAACTGCATCCAACATATCGATGTAGCTACAGAGGAGGCACGACAGTGGGTATATTTCATTAGGAATTTGAGAAGATTTGGTACGTCACCTAAAACATTTATAGATTTCTACAGTGGTACCATGGATAGCTTTCTAACTGGCTGCATCACCATCAGGTATGGGGTTGGGGGGGGGGGGGAGAAGGGTGCTAATGAACAGGATAAAAGTAAGCTACAGAGAGTTGTAAACTTAGTCATCTCTATCATAGGCACAAGCCTCCACAGTATCCAAGACATCTTCAAGGAGGGATGCCTCAAAAAAGTGGCGTCCACCATTAAGGACTCCCACCACCTAGGTCATGTCTTCTTCTCATTGCTACCATCAGGTAGGAAGCGCAGAAGTGTGAAGGCACACACTGAAAGATTCAGGACCAGCTTCTTCCCACCTGCCATCTGATTTCTGAATGGACATTGAACTCATGAACACTACCTCACTACATTTTATTTCCATTTTTGCACTATGTATTTAACTTAACTATATATAAATATTTATTTAGTATATAAATACTTACTGTAATTCATGTTTGTTTTCTATTATTAGGTACTGCATTGTATTGCTCTGCAAAGACAACAAATTTCACGACCAGTGCCAGTGATATTAAATATGATTTTGATTAATCAGTGCATTTATAATATGATTTACAATGCTTTGGATCTGGGGCCTCAGCGTTTGAGAGGAGCTTTCTTTTGAGTCAAGTTTTAACATTAAATAACTTTACACCTTGTAAGGTTGGTGAGTCTCATCAGTGAATGATGAAGTTACTGAACCTCAGTTTATACCATCCCATTTTTCATTGTTGGTTTATCATTCACCAGTTTTCTAGTTCATTGAATGAATTTGGCTTAACTGAACTTGATACAGTACCTTTGGGTATTTTTGTTTGCTAGTTTGTGACATTGAGATCTGAACCAATATCTTACTTATGTACTGAAATGTAGACAGGACTGGGATGTCCATTTAGAACAGAGCTGAGGAAAAATTTCTTCAGCTAGAGGGTGGTGAATCTGTGGAATTCTTTGATACAGACAGCTTTGCAGGCCAAGTCATTGTGTATATTTAAGGCGGAGGTTGATAGGTTCTTGAATAATCTTGGGAAAAAGCAGGAGAATGGGCTTGAGAGGGATAGTAATCAGCTGTGATGAAATGGTGGACGATACTCAATGGGCTGAATGGGCTAACTGTGCTCCTAGGACCCTGAGGGAGGCAAGCGTAGAAATTGCAGGGGCCATAGCAGAGATATTTAAATCATTATTAGTGACAAGTGAGGTACCGGAGGATTACAGGATAGCTAATGTTGTTCCACTGTTTAACAAAGGCTCTAAAATAGACCAGGAAATTATAGGTCAGTGAGTCTGACATGAGTTGTGGGAAAGTTATTGCAAGGTATGAGTACTTGGATATACATGGACTGCTTCGGGGTAGTCGGCAAGCCTTTATGCGTGGTAGGCATGTCTAACTAATCTTTTAGAGTTTTTCAAGGAGGTTTCCAGGACAGTTGATGAAGGCAAGGCTGTGGAAGTTGTCTACATGGACTTAGAAAACATAGAAACATAGAAAAACTACAGCACAATACAGGCCCTTCGGCCCACAAAGCTGTGACTTTAGCAAGGACCCACATAGGCCAGAACCCTTCGTCAGGACCAGAAACGTTGTCCGATCTTTTCCACGGAGGCTGCCCAACCTGCTGAGTTCCTCCAGCATGTTGTGAGTGTTGCTTTGACCCCAGCATCTGCAGAGTATTTTGTGTTTACAAGGATGTTGTTGGGTCTGGAAGACCTGAGTTATAAGGAAAGATTGAATAGGTTAGGACTTTATTCCTTGGAAGATAGAAGATTGAGGGGAGACGTGATAGAGGTATACTAAATTATGAGGGGTATAGATAGGGTAAACGCAAGCAGGTCATGGGTTAAGAGTGGAAGGTGAGAAGTTTAAGGGGAATATGGGGGGAAACTTCTTCACTCAGAGTCATGAGAGGGCCATTCAGCCCATCAAGCTGCCAGCACAGGTGGTGCCTGCAAGCTCGACTTCAATGTTTAAGAGAAGTTTGGATAAATACTTCGATGGTAGGCGATGGTCCCAGAGCAGGTTGATGAGAGTAGGCAGTTTAAATGGCCCGGCATGGACTAGATGGGCCCAAGTGCCTGTTTCTGTACAGTACTTATCTACAACTCTGTCAATCTGGGTCTTATGGGCTTCACACAGCGATCCAGCATCCACAACTTGTTAAGCTACGTTTCCTATCATGTTGACGAATAAACTGTGACCATTGTAGATAACTTCTCTGCAAGTGAATCACTCTGTTCTTTTCTCACCCAGAGTATTCACTCATCTGAAAGAAACTAAATTAATTCTTATTCCATGTGCTGCCCTTAACAACAAGAAATGGATGTCTATTGTCTTGAAGTTCATCCTATTCCGTGTAATGTCATTTTCCCTGAACAATTTTTCTTCTTCTCAGGCTGTCTCCTGGGATTGAGGGTGATTTGCCTCTGCCCTGGTTTTATGGGTTCTGAGGCTGATAAGGCCACTGTTATCAGGGGGGATGCAAGGTCCAGGCCTTGGAGCCTAATGATGAGTTTTTAGAGGATGATAGTATTGAATACTGAGCTGTAGTCACCTTCATTGACAAGGTCTCCCAGAGCTGCATGAAGGGCCAGGTAAATGGCTTAGACCAAAAAGCCGTAAGACACAGGAGCTGAATTAGGCCATTCCACTCATCAAGTCTGTGCTGCCATTTCATCATGCCAGATCCCATTCAGGCCCATACACCTGCTCTTTCACCATATCCCTTGACGCCCCGACCAATCAGAAATCTATCAACTTCCACTTCCACTTTAAATATACCCACGGACTTGGCCTCCACTGCAGTCTGTGGCAGGGTATTCCACAGATTCACCACTATATGGCTAAAAAAATTCCTCCTTACTTCTGTTCTAAAAGGTCGCCCCCTCAGTTTTGAAGCTGTGCCTTCTAGTCCTGGCTACTTCACACCAGAGGAAACATCCTCCCCACATCCACCTTACCTCGTCCTTTTATCATTTGGTAGGTTTCAATGAGATCACCAAGCATTCTTCTAAATTCTAGTGAGTACAGGCCAAAGCTGCCAAACGCAGCTCGTGTGTTAACCCCTTCAGTCCCGGAATCATCTTTGTGAACTTCCTCTGGATTCCCTCCAATGACAATATATCCTTTCTGAGATAAGGGGGCCAAAACTGTTGACAATACTCCAAGTGTGGCCTGATTAGTGTCTTATACGGCTTCAGCATTATCTCCTTGCCTTTATATTCTATTCCCCTTGATAAAATGTAAACATCGCATTTACCTTCTTTACCACAAACTCAACCTGTAAATGAACTTTTTTGGGAGTCTTGCACGAGGACTCCTAAGTCCCTCTGCATCTCTGATATTTGAATTTTCTCCCCATTTAGATAATAATCTGTACTGTTGTTCCTTTTACCAAAATGCACTATCATACATTTCCCAACACAATATCTGTCACTTTCGTGCCCATTCAGCAACACCTACCCTTCCACCTATCTTCATGTCATCTGCAAACTTTGCCGCAAAGCCATCAATTCCACTATCTAAATCATTGACAAACAATGTGAAAAGTAGCAGACCCGATACTGACCCCCGAGGAAAACCACTGCCTCTCCTTTGTTCATCCTGCTCGTTACTCCCTTGAAAAATTCTAACAGATTTGTTAGGCAAGTTTCCCCTTCACAGTCACCATGCTGACTTTGACATTTTATCATAAGTCTCCAAATACCCGAAACCTCACCCTTAATAATGGATTCCAACACTTTCCCAACCACTGAGGATAGGCTTACAAGCCTGTAATTTCCTTTCTTTTGCCTTCCTCGCTTCTTAAAAAGTGGAGCTGTTCTAAAAAGCCATCTCATAGGCAATCAACAAAACTCCTCTCTTGCAATCTGACACTAACCTGATTTTCCCAATTCCCTTGCACACTGAAGTTCCCCATTTTACAACTGTGACATTACGGTTATAACATGCCCCTTCCAGCAACCTTTGCAATCTCAACCCCACATCTTGGTTACAATTTGGAGGCCTATATATGATTCCCATAATGTTTATTTTTACCCTTGCAGATTCTTCACTCTGCCCACAAAGATTTGATATTCTCTGACCCTTTGACACCTTTCTAAAGATGTAATTCCATCTCTTACCAACAGAACCACACCACTGCCTATGCCTTCCTGCCTGTCCTTTTGAGACAAAGTATATCCTTTGATATTAAGCTCCCAACTATGATCTTCTTTCAGCCACAACCCAGTGATGCCCACAACATTATACCAACTGATCTCTAATCGCCATGAGTTCGTCCACCTTATTCCAAATGCTACGTGCATTTAAATACTGCATCTGCAGTCCCGCATTCTTTGCCCTTATGAATTTTGCGTCTGTGTTACAACTTAACTCTCCTTCATTACATTCATATTACATATTACATTGTCTACTTGTAAACTGGCTGGCTCACCTCCAGTTCTATTGTACTGTTTCCCATCCCTCTTAGGCTTCTGTTGTTGACCCATTGTGACAGTAGGCAAATTGGATTGGATCCAGGTTACTCCTCAGGCAGGAGTTAATATGATTCACGCCCATGCTCTGAAATAGTTGATGTAAGTGCGACTGGACGATAATCACTGAGGTTGGTTCCATACCCTGAGATGCCTGTTGGATGGAATTTGGGAAGCATAGAGTAGGTACGAATCAGAGTGGCCCAGTACATGTATACATATACATGTTTGTACAGTATAAAAACAGGCCCTTTGTCCCAAATGTTGTGCTGAAGTAATTAAGCTAATAATGTCTAATTAAACCCCTTCTGCCTGCACATGGTCCATATTCCACCACACCCTGCATATTCAAATGCTTCTATCATATGTGACTGTCGCTTCGGCTAGCGGCTTAACATAGGGGATGATAGCCCCCGGCCCAGCCAAACTTAAGAAATCTCGTTTGGGTGGATGCTGCGCGATGTGTCCCCTGTTACAAATCAGTACCCCGAAATAACAAACAGTACACAATATGTGATTAAACGATTAAGCTTTATAATTCTTATTTGGACTGTAGGGTTAGTAAAGAAATGAAAAAAAGAAAAAAAAGGCCCAATCTTATTAAACAGTGTGTTGCGCAATGTTGGAGCTCACTGATAAGCGATCGTCAACCATCGACCTCCTCTGAGCATTGCCGACCTTCGGACCCTCACTCCGGTCCACTCTGTCCGGTGGTCTTCCAGCTCTCTCCACACGTGTCTTCCTTCTTCTCCTCTCGCCAACCAAAATCCACGAAAATCTCTTGTCCAGACTCACAAGAAAGAACAACATTCCAAACCCCGCTATCTCCAGTCATAACCCAAACATTGCTGCTACAGAGAAACCATTATATTATCAGTGAAACCTTACAGCATGTTACACACCAGTGAAACCCTGCAGCATGTTACACATACTTGCGTCCAGCACCACTTCTGACAGCACATTCCGGGTATCTGTCAGTCTCTGTGTAAGAAAACTTACTCTGCACACCTCCTTTGAACTCAGTCCCTGTCATTTCATTCCTGGCCCACAGGTCAAATTTAACTGCGTTTTTACAAGACTCAAAGTTGACTTAAAGTTTTATAAACCATCAGAAGATTGTGCCAAACCCCTGATAAATCAAAGAGAAAAATTTTGAAATGAATTCATTAAGGCAGAACATTCAAGTCTCAAACAACAGCCAGTATCTCTTCTTTCAGTTAGTCCTGACGAAGGGTCTCGGCCTGAAATGTCGACTGTACCTCTTCCTATAGATGTTTCCTGGCCTGTTGCGTTCACCAGCATTTTTTGTGTGTGTTGCCAGTAATCTCCAGGAGGAATTTGACAATTCAGGCAGCATTTGAGGAGGGAAATGGACAGTTAACATTAGGCGAGGCGGGAGAGTAAGTCTCAAATTCCTCCAGCAGTTTTTTTGTTTGCTCCAGGTTCCTACATCTGTAGCTCTTGTGATGTAGGTAAATCTCCTTCACCTGAAAACCATAAAAAGATATCAGGACACTAATAATCTAGAGATCGGAGGGAAAAGAATAACAGATTGCTAGAGCTTAGCAACAACGATGAATGCTTCCAGTTATTGGAAAACACCACTGCCAGATTACTGCAGAATCTGATAACCAAATGGTTATTGTACAGTCGGTGGCACAGTTATCACAGGCAGGATCTGCTTGATGGGTTTATATTTCAGAGACAGAACCATACAAGGAGGAAAACAATGTGGTTTTATTGATTTATAGAACTCTTTCAACATCTTCAGGGTGTGTTTCAAACAAAAGTGTAGGCTAAGGCCGACTTCACATGCTTGATGAATTGTGCATAATTTTATAACACCTGAACTTCACCCTGCTCCAACAACGCCGTCTCTGCTGGCTGGGCCACATACACCACATGTCAGATGGGAGGATCCCGAAAGACCTGCTGTACGGGGAACTGTCTTCTGGCAAGAGAGCACAAGGGTGGCCCCATCTTCGTTTCAAAGACATTTGCAAGAGAGACATGAAATCACTGAAAATGCACATCCAGAGGTGGGAGGACATCGCAAGCGATTGCTCTCACTGGAGGCTGGAACTACGCAGATGTCTAAAAAGAGAAGAGAAGCTGAGACTTGCTGCTGAAGAAAAGCGCATTCGTCGGAAAAACAGCACCAAGACAACACTGGAGGACAGTGCCTTCAAGTGCAGTCGCTGCAGCCGAGACTGTCACTCCGGTGTGGGACTCTACGGCCACAACAGACGCTACTCTAACACAGACTGAAGCAAGACTTTCCAGGTGCAGATCCATGGTCTCGCAAGACTAATGGATGCCACCATCATGAATATATCTTATCTTTATTCCTCCTTGAATAATATAGCAAAAAGCAGTTGTTACGTACCCCGTAACGGGGTTGCCAAACCAGCAGAAGTGGAATGCTCGTTGGAGTCTGTGATTACTAGGAACTAATAAAGTTTTATTAAAGAAATAAGTAAAACAGTACACTAACTGCAAGGATATAAATGTAACAGGTTAGCAATGATAATACACACATATACACAGAAATAGGGTAATAGGAATCAACCAAGCTGTATCGCAGTCTAGGGGTAAAATGATCAGTCTTAAGTGAAGCAGAGTTCAGTTCAGTTTAGTGCAGTTCGAAGTAATCGCTGTTGTTGTACTATTGGAGAGAGAGAGAGTGAGAGATGCAGTTGGTTTCGGGCAGACCTTTTGATGTCTTCTATCCTGCTGTGGTCACCGACTGTGACCCCTCTGTTCCGGATACGATCGTTTTTCCGCGGTGAACCCAGCACCCAGGCAAGGGTGGAAACACACCCCAGGTTCCCACTGATCGTACCTTTACACCCTGTGAGCCTCTGACCGATTTCCGTGAACCGGTCTTCCAAACTCCCACCTTGTCCAGGGACTCGTGGCATCTCGTGCCTTAACAAACCTGCTCTTTTTATCCCCCTGCTGGGGTATCACCTGTCCATCAAACTTCAAACAGTTCAGGTTCAAAGCAAACGGTCTGCCAATATCTGAATTGTGTTTCTTTCTCGTTAATCTCTCCCTTATCTCTTATTATCATTTTGAATGTTTCTCCATTGTCTTCCATTATCTCTCTCATTAGCATCATCCGTCCAGTAGCTCTGCTTGGTGTCACACATGACACCCCCACCTTTAAAACGACTTTTACCGGGGTAAAAATTATGGGCATGAATGCACATTATAAGATACACACCAATATACAGGTAGTCATCAGCTGTTCGGCTAATACAGAGAACTTTAAGTTTTAACACCTTGACAGACAATCAGCAATCACATTGTCAATTCCTTTTATATGTTTTATCTTAATATCAAATTCCTGTAATACCAGGCTCCAACTTAGTAAGCGTTTGTTTTTATCCTTCATTGTGGCCAAAAACACTGATGGATTGTGATCAGTTTAAATTATCAGTGGTTTCCGTGCCGGACAAATATAAACCCCAAAATGTTGTAATGCCAGTATGATTGCCAGTAATTCCTTCTCCACAGTGGAATAATTTCTCTGATGGACATTAAACTTCTTAGAAAAATAAGCCACTGGGTGTTCAATTTCCTCTGTCTGTCTGCAACAGCACCGCCCCTGCCGCTTCGTCGCTAGCATCTGTTGCTAGGGAGAAGGGTTTTGAAAAGTCAGGCGCATTCAATACAGGGTGGTGACACAGAATCGCCTTCAGACTCTCGAAGGCTTGTTGACAAAGGTCGTTCCACACAAACTTCGCATTCTTCGGCAAGGGCTTACTGAGAGGGAGGGTAATATCCGCAATTTTTTTGCAAAACTTCCGCTAGTACCCCACCATCCCCAAGAACCTTCTCAGGGCTCTCTTGTCCGTTGGGATGGGAACTTCAGAGATAGCCTGCACCTTAGCCTGCATCGGTGCCAGCTGCCCCTGTCCTACCACACACCCCAGATAGGTGACCTTAGCGTGGCCGAACTCACTTTTCGCGAGGTTCACTGTCAGGTTGGGTTCAGACAGCCGTTTAAACAGTTCCTCTACCGCCACAATGTGCTCCTCCCACATGTCACTCCAGACCACTAAATCCTCAATATACACTTCTGCGTTCTTTAACCCTGTTATCACTGAATTAATCATCCTTTGGAAGGTCCCTGGGGCATTCTTCATGCCAAAAGGTAAAACATTATACTCGTATAACCCGGATGAAGTGACAAATGCTGAGATTTCACTAGCCCGGTCGGTTAAAGGAACGCACCAGTACCTTTTCAGCAAATCGATCTTGGTGATGTACTTAGCTCTCCCCACTTTATCGACGCAATCGTCTACCCTTGGGATGGGATAAGCATCAGTTTTTGTGATGGCGTTCACCTTTCTGTAATCCGTACAGAATCGTATGCTCCCATCGGGTTTCGGGGCAACCACACAGGGAAAAGCCTATTCCGATTTGGATGGCCTAATAATGCCTGTGGCTAGCATGTGTTCAATTTCTTTCTCTACTAGCTTGCCCTTCTCCAAGTTCATCCTATAGGGGTTTTGTTTAATAGGCTGATCTGATGTAACAACAACATCATGTACTGTCCCCTTGCATGGCCTCGGGACATCCGGACACACATCTGCATGCCGGTTAATTAGCTTTATCAGCAGCTTGTTCTGTTCAGGGATTAAATGAGAGACGTTATTGGCAAAGTTGGCCAAAACAATAGAGTTCTCCAATCTGGACGGCACCATATCTAGCTTTTCAAGAGGGGGTTTCCCCTTATCATTTGGCACCCCAGCCTCATTTATTTTTGTGGTGACACCGACCGACTGCTTTCTTATCGTGGTAAGCTTTTAACATATTAATATGCATTAACTGTGTCCGCTAACGTCTACAATACTCAATAATATCCTTCCTCATGTTCGGCCAGTAAAACTCTTTCACAATTCTATCGATTGTTTTCCTCACCCCGAAATGTCCACCGAGGGATATCTTGTAGGCCAGGTTAAAAATCTCGTCCCTATAAATTTTCGGCACTACCACCTGGTGTACCACCCCCCACTCCTCATCTGTGGGCATGGTACTTGGTCTCCACTTCCTCATCAGTACTCCTTCCTTCACATAATAGTCCACTGGTTCCCTTTTTATTTCTGCTTTGGAGAGAGCTGTCTCCGTCAAAACTATCAGCTCCTCGTCTCGTTCCTGTGCCTGTGTAAATTCCTTCCTCGCTAATGATAAATCCACCTCAACTCCCTCACTTCCTTCCACTCCACTATGCTCCTTCTTCTCACTTTCTAACCCCTCCTGGTACAAGGCTGGTGAAAACATCTCAGCTAAATCTACATTCGCTTCGGCAGCCTTTCTCGACATGCGTCGAGTTACTGCGCAAACGGGATAAACCTGTGAATCCATGGGCAGGTCCTCAGTCCTGGCAGACTTGCTCGTCAGCTTTACTGCTAGGTACACATCTCCACCTGCAAGGTCGTTACCGAGTAAGACCTCCACGCCTTCCATCGGTAATTCGGGCCTCACCCCTATCGTGACCGGTCTAGAGACCAAGTCACTTTTTAGGTGTATCTGGTGCAAAGGTACTGCTTCAGTCCCTTTCCCAATGCCTTTTATCACACTGACCTCCCCAGTCTCGGTCTCTGCACTAAAGTCTAACAACCTCCTTAAGATCAATGACTGACAAGCCCCAGTGTCTCGCCAAATCCGTACTGGAACTGGGGTTGACCCCTCCTTTACCGACACCAATCCGGCCGAAATAAACTTCTCGCGCCCTTCTTGAACTCTATCAGACCTCTTCTCCCCTAGCGGTTTGTTTGCCGGTTTGTCAGCCAGTGGGAGTCGTCGTTTTTCCTTTCCCCGTCTCCTTCTTTGGGGCAAAACACCTGGATGCAATGTGACCGGCTTTCCCACAATTATAGCATACGACTCCAGGAGACTTCCTACCAAACTGCTTCCTGTCTCCCTTATCCTTCTCACTAGTCCCCGACTTACTTCCTGGCTTTTCCGGTGGACTTTCTCCACCCTCTCGACTACCCTTCTGGTAGCTCTTACTCGGGGTAAACTTTGCTTTGTATGTTAACGCGTACTTATCCGCTAACTTAGCAGTTGCGGCTAAGGTTTCTGCCTCTTTCTCATCTAGGTAGGGCCTCATACCTTCAGGGACACAACCTTTAAATTGCTCAATCAGTATTAGCTGTAGCAGTCTGTCATAATTCCCAGTGACCCCTTTCGAGGCGCACCAACGCTCACAATACATCTGCATCCCACGGGCAAACTCTAAATACATGCGGCCCCACTGCTTCCTCACATTCCAGAACCTCTGTCGGTATGCCTCCGGGACCAACTCATAAATCCTGAGTATCTCCTCTTTCACCATATCATACCTCTGGGCATCTTCTGCTGACAATGCTGAGTAAACTTGTTGAGCCTTCCCCTTAAGTATGCTCTGAAGCAAAACAGCCCACTTATCCCTCGGCCAGTCCTGACTTGCAGCGACTTTTTCAAAATGTAGAAAGTACCGATCAACATCAGCCTCCTCAAATGGGGGAACCAACCTAACCTCCTGGGTCGCCTTGAACCCTCCACCATGGTTCGGCATTTGGCCCCTCTCTAGCGTCATCCTTAACTTCTCCAGCTCAAACTCCCTTTCCTTCTGCTTCTCTCCCTCTTCCCGTTCTAACTGCTTCTCTTCTCGTTCTAATTGCTTTACTCGGAACTCATGCTCGAGCCTTAATTTTTCCATCTGCAGCTGCACTGCTTCTCCACCAGGTTTGCTCATAGACACCACCTCCAGCTACCAGTGGGGAAACACACCTTTAGATACATAGTGCTCAATGATAGCTCTGTGCATCTCCGCTCTCCTCATTGTCGGCTTCCCCTTAAAAAGATTCAACCGTTTGGCAACAGTTGCCAGTTCTGATTTCTTGGCATCCTCTAATGCCTCTAAGGTTGGCGCCTTTAGAAATTCCTCAATCTCCATTTCTGCTGTTTGCCTTTTCTTTTCTTTCGGGAATTTTAACCCAATCAATTTACCCAGTCCCAATTTTGGCGTTCAAAATCCCAGACGAGATCCCCACTTATGTTATGTACCCCATAACTGGGTTGCCAAACCAGCAGAAATGGAACGCTCGTTGGAGTCTGTGATTACTAGGAACTAATAAAGTTTTATTAAAGAAATAAGTAATATGGTACACTAATCGCAAGGATATAAATGTAACAGGTTAGCAATGATAATACACACATATACACAGAAATAGGGTAATAGGAATCAACCAAGCTGTATCGCAGTCTAGGGGTAAAATGATCAGTCTTAAGTGAAGCAGAGTTCAGTTCAGTTCAGTTCAGTTTAGTGCAGTTCGAAGTAATCGCTGTTGTTGTACCATTAGAGAGAGAGAGAGTGAGAGATGCAGTTGATTTCGGGCAGACCTTTTGATGTCTTCTGATCCCGCTGTGGTCACCCGACTGTGACCCCTCCATTCCGGATACGATCGTTCTTCCGTGGTGAACCCGGCACCCAGGCAAGGGCGGACACACACACCAGGTTCCCACCGATCGTACCTTTACACCCTGTGAGCCTCTGACCGATACCCGCGAAGCGGTCCTCCAAACTCCCACCAACTTGTGGGGGCACACTGCTCTTTCTCCAGGGACTTGTGGCATCTCGTGCCTTAGCAAACCTTTTTTATCTCCCTGCTGGGGTATCACCTGGCCATCAAACTTCAAACAGTTCAGGTTCAAAGCAAACGGTCTGTCAATATCTGAATTGTGTTTCTTTCTCATTAATCTCTCTCTTCTCTCTTATTATCATTTTGAATGTTTTTCCATTGTCTTCCGTTATCTCTCTTATTAGCATCATCCGTCTGGTAGCTCTGCTTGGTGTCACACATGCAACAGTGAATTTGAAGTATGTCTGAATCATAATGAGGTGGTTGGATAGCTGAAGGCACAGCGTTCTCATCAGTCCTTTCCCCTTGAGGTGTTTACACCACCTATAAACAGGAGATTGATTACAGTGCAGAGATCGTGTAAAGGCTCTCAGGACTTTCTCCTCTGTTCCTCTTTTCAACCTGCATTAGAGTTTTTAATCCAAAGGTATTTAAACTAAGATTGAAACAGGTAGAGTGGTTTTTGTAACAATTGTCATCTGATACAGCAGGCAGGCACACATATCAATTAGTAATTAGGCAATAGTCAATAGGTGCAGGAGTAGGCCATTCAGCCCTTTGAGCCAGCATCGCCATTCACTGTGATCATGGCTGACCATCCACTATCAGTATCCAGTTCCTGCCTTATCCCCATAACCTTTGATTCCACTATCTTTAAGAGCTCTATCCATCTCTTTTTTGAAAGCACCCAGAGACTTGGCCTCCACAGCCTTCTGGGCCAGAGCATTCCATATATCCACCACTCTCTGGGTGAAAAAGTTTTTCCTCAACTCCGTTCTAAATGGCCTACCCCTAATTCTTAAACTGTGGCCTCTGGTTCTGGACTCACCCACCAGCGGGGACATGCTTCCTGCCTGCAGCATGTCCAATCCCCGGAATTAACCTTGTGAACCTACGGTGCACTCCCTCAATAGCAAGAATGTCCTTCCTCAAATTTGGAGACCAAAACTGCACACAGTACTCCAGGTGTGGTCTCACCAGGGCCCTGTACAGCTGCAGAAGGACCTCTTTGCTCTTATCCTCAATTCCCCTTGTTATGAAGGCCAGCATGCCATTAGCTTTTTTCACTGCCTGCTGTACTTGCATGCTTGCTTTCAGTGACTGATGTACAAGAACACCTAGATCTCGTTGTGCTTCCCCTTTTCCTAACTTGACTCCATTTAGATAATAATCTGCCTTCCCGTTCTTACCACCAAAGTGGATATCCTCACATTTATCCACATTAAACTGCATCTGCCATGCATCTGCCCACTCACCCAGCCTGTCCAAGTCACCCTGCATTCTCATAACATCCTCCTCACATTTCACACTGCCACCCAGCTTTGTGTCATCGGCAAATTGGCTAATGTTACTTTTAATTCCCTCATCTAAATCATTAATATATATTGTAAACAGCTGCGGCCCCAGCACTGAACCCTGCGGTACCCCACTGGTCACCGCCTGCCATTCCGAAAGGGACTCGTTAATCGCTACTCTTTGTTTTCTGTCAGCCAGCCAATTTTCAATCCATGTCAGTACTCTGTCCCCAATACCATGTGCCCTAATTTTGCCCACTAATCTCCTATGTGGGACTTTATCAAAGGCTTTCTGAAAGTCCAGGTACACGACATCCACTGGCTCTCCCTTGTCCATTTTCATAGTTACATCCTCAAAAAATTCCAGAAGATTAGTCAAGCACGATTTCCCTTTCGTAAGTCCATGCTGACTCGGACCAATCCTGTTACTACTATCCAGATGTGTCGTAATTTCATCTTTTATAATTGACTCCAGCATCTTTCCCACCACCAACGTTAGGCTAACCGCTCTATAATTCCCTATTTTCTCTCTTCCTCCCTTCTTGAAGAGAGGGACAACATTAGCCACCCTCCAATCCACAGGAACTGATCCTGAATCTATAGAACATTGGAAAATGATTACCAATGCATCCACGATTTCTAAAGCCACCTCCTTAAGTACCCTGGGATGCAGACCATCAGGTCCCGGGGACTTATCAGCATTCAGACCCAGCAGCCTATCCAACACCATTTCCTGCCTAATATAAATTTCCTTCAATTCATCCATTAGCCTAGGTCTTTTGGCCACTATTACATCTGGGAGATTGTTTGTATCTTCCCTAGTGAAGACAGATCCAAAGAACCTGTTCAACTCGTCTGCCATTTCCTTGTTCCCCATAATAAATTCACCCGCTTCTGTCTTCAAGGGCCCAATTTTGGTCTTAACTATTTTTTTCCTTTTCACATACCTAAAGGAGCTTTTACTATCCTCCTTTATATTCTTGACTAGTTTACCTTCGTACCTCATTTTTTCTCCATGTATTGCCTTTTTAGTTACCTTCTGTTGCTCTTTAAAAGTTTCCCAATCCTCTGGCTTCCCACTTGTCTTTGCTATGTTATACTTCTTCTCTTTTATTTTTATACTGTCCATTACTTCCCTTGTCAGCCACAGCCTCCCCTTACTCCCCTTAGGATCTTTCTTCCTCTTTGGAACGAACTGATCCTGCACCTTCCGCATTATTCCCAGAAACACTTGCCATTGCTGTTCCACTGTCATCCCTGCTAGGGTATTGTTCCATTGAACTTTGGCCAGCTCCTCCCTCATAGCACCATAGTTCCCTTTGTTCAACTGTAATACTGACACTTCCGAGTTTCCCTTCTCCTTCTCAAATTGTAGATTAAAACTTATCATATTATGGTCACTACCTCCTAATGGCTCCTTAACCTCGAGGTCCCTGATCAAATCCAGTTCATTGCACAACACTAAATCTAGAATTGCGTTCTCTCTGGTAGGCTCCAGTACAAGCTGTTCTAAGAATCCATCTTGGAGGGACTCCACAAACTCCCTTTCTTGGGGTCCAGTACCAACCTGATTCCTCCAGTTACCTGCACGTTGAAGTCCCCCATAACAACTGTAGCATTACCTTTGCGACATGCCAATTTCAACTCTTGATTCAACTTACACCCTACATCCAGACTACTGTTTGGGGGCCTGTAGATAACTCCCATTAGGGTCTTTCTACCCTTAGAATTTCTCAGTTCTATCCATATTGACTCTACGTCTCCTGATTCTATGTCCCTCCTCGCAAGGGACTGAATATTATTCCTCACCAACAGAGCCACTCCACCCCCTCTGCCCATCAGTCTGTCCTTTCGATAGGACGTAATTGAATATTCATTTCCCAGGCCCTGTCCACTTGAAGCCATGTCTCTGTTATTCCCACAACATCATACTTACCAATTTCCAACTGTGCCTCAAACTCATCCACTTTATTTCTTATACTCCGTGCATTCATATACAATACTTTTAATTCATTACTCCCCTCACCTCCCATATCAATTCCTATTTCACTTGGCCATACTGTACGATCCCTTCTTGAGCTTTCTGCTCTGTTGATTCTGCTGTCTTTCTTAACTTTTCTTATTCTCACTTTCCCTTTATCTCCATCCTTATATTTCCAGCTCCAGTTTCCAGTAATTAATTAGCAGCTCCAATCTACTAAAAGAAAGCACAATAGTGCCTTTCCCCTCAGATAGTTGAAGAAGTTTGGTGTGGGCCCCCAAATCCTAAGAACTTTCTACAGGGGCACAATTGAGAGCATCCTGACTGGCTACATCACTGCCTGCTATGGGAACTGTACTTCCCTCAATTTCAGGACTCTGCAGAGAGTGGTGCGGACAGCCCAGGGATTTCTGTAGGCGTGAACCTCTCACTATTCAGGACATTTACAAAGACAGGTGTGTAAAAAGGGCCCGAACGATCATTGGAGATCCCAACCCAACCACAAATTGTTCCATTTGCTACCATCCGGGAAATGGTACTGCAGCATAAAAGCCAGGACCAACAGGCTCTCAGACAGCATCTTCAACCAGGCCATCAGTCTGATTAATTCATGCTGACACAACTGTATTTCTAAGTTATATTGACTATTCTGTTGTACATACTATTTATTATAAATTGCACATTGCACATTCAGACGGAGCCGTAACGTAAAGATTTTTACTCCTTGTGTATATGAAGGATGTAACTAATAAAGTCAATTCAATTAATATCAAAGAAGAAGACCATTCAGCCCATCAAGCCCAGACAGTGTTTTGAAAGAAGGTTTCATTTTATTTCCCTGTTGCTCTGCCATTTATTCCTTGGGTTAATTAATCATTTCTTTCCAACAGGGATTCCCAATTAGAACAATATACTGCATAAAACGACCCTCCCTAAATCACCTTTGTCTCAATTGCCAATGAGCTTAAATCTGATTGCAGTCGTGAGGTGTAACAGGTTATTCAGCACACCCTGTCCACATTACTATCCGTGCACATGACCACTTTTCAAGGGTGGCTACTTCCTTTCAGCCGCTCCTGGGATCCTCGATTTCCTCACTGGCAGATGCTAGATCGAGGCACTATAACACTGAACTGACCCAGCAGCTGTGACCCGCAACCTTTGGCGCAATGCTGAACTGAATCCGCAGCTGTGACCCCCAACCTTTGGCGCAATGCTGAACTGAATCCGCAGCTGTGACCCCCAACCTTTGGCGCATGCTGAACTGAATCCGCGGCTGTGGCTTGTAGCGACCCTGCCCCTGGACCGGCTTCCTTTACCTCGGCAGCTCCTGGCTATTCAGGGACTCTGCAATTAATGTTATTTGTTTGCACAATTCTTTCTTTTTAACACATTGGCTGTTAGGTGGTCTTCTTGTGTGGGGCTTTTATTTTAATGGGTTCTATTGTGTTTCTTTGTTTTGTGGCTGCCTTCAAGAAGACGAATCTGAAGGTTTTACATAGAATACATACTGATAATAAATGCACTTTGAACTTTGAACTTTAGTCAGTAGGGATTGGCAAGATCTCCCCCTTACTGACCATCAGCTCAGTGCACCACGAGGGTGTGAGTTTAGCCTCCTGTTTTACACCTATGACTGTGTGGCTAAGTACAGCACGTAGACTGTATTTATGTTTGCTGATGACACCACTGTTTACAACATTGAGCCAAAGGTGGCGAGAAATAGTAAACAGGAGAGAAACTGAAAATCTGGTTGCATGGTGTCACAACAACAATCTCCCACTCCATGTTGGCAAGACAAAGGAGCTGATTATTGACTTCAGGAGGCGGAAGCTGGCAGTCCATGTGTCAGTCCTTGTTAGGGGATTGGAGGTTTAGAGGCTTAATAACCTTAAATTCCTTGACTCTATCATATCAAAGGATATATAACCATATAACCATATAACAATTACAGCATGGAAACAGACCATCTCGGCCCTTCTAGTCCATGCCGAACTTCTACTCTCACGTAGTCCCACAGACCTGCACTCGGTCCATAACCCTCCATTCCCTTCCTATCCATATATCTGTCCAAATTAACTTTAAACGACAACATCGAACCTGCCTCAACCACTTCTGCTGGAAGCTCATTCCACACAACTACCACTCTCTGAGTAAAAAAATTCCTCCTCATGTTACCCCCAAACTTTTGCCCTTTAACTCTGAACTCATGTCCTCTTGTTTGAATCTCCCCCACTCTTAATGAAAAAAGCCTATCCACGTCAACTCTATCAATCCCCCTCATAATTTTAAACACCTCTATCAAGTCCCCTCTCAACCTTCTACGCTCCAAAGAATAAAGCCCTAACTTGTTCAACCTTTCTCTGTAACTTAGGAGATGAAACCCAGGCAACATTTTAGTACTCCTCTGTACTCTCTCAATTTTATTGTCATCTTTCATATAATTCGGTGACCAGAACTGTACACAATACTCCAAATTTGGCCTTACCAATGCCTTATACACTTTCAACATTACATCCCAACACCTATACTCAATGCTCTGATTAATAAAGGCCAGCATACTAAAAACTTTCTTCACCACCCTATCCTGGGACCCAGGATTTGCCCTGGAACCAGAATCACAAAGTGCAATCACAAAGGAGGCACCAGAGTGCCTCTATTTTGTTAAAAGTTTGCATAGATTCATCATGTCACCAAAATATTTGACAAACGTTGATAGATGCACAGTGGAGTATGCTAACTGGTTGTACTACATGTTGATATGGAAATACAAATACTCAGGAATGGAAAAGTCTGCAGAAAGCAGTGGATACAGCACAGTTCATCGCAGGTAAAGTTTTGCCTACATTCAGCACATTTACAAGGAGCGGTGCCACAAGAAAGCAGAATCCATTATCAAGGACCCCCATCATCCAGACGTTTTTGGCTGAGACCCTTTGGCTACCTACAAGATGTTAAGCAAAGAGATTGCTGCAGAAATTTGAACAACAGTCTTTAAAAATGCAACTTCTTTCAAATGCCTGTTGGCTCTATCCCTATTGGTCAATTGTAGCCTAATCACATTCTTTATCTTCATCCCTTCATTCTCTGACAGTTAAAAATCTTTCTTTCCAGGGGCATCATCAAGGTAAATATATCTGGCTCACAGGCCTTCTCATCGATGCACAGGAGGGGTTGGTTGGTCTCTACATGAATGACTCCAAAGACCTCTCCCCAGTGGCACCCTCTTCCGAACTGTCCAGTCGATCACTGCCCAACCACTAAAAGGACTCAGCTCATCTGAATTCACTCCCCATTCAGGCTGGGAATCACTGCCTTTGGATGCCACGTGCAATCTTTCTCAGTCTGCCATGCCATTGAAGTTGTGGAACCCGATGACTGCTGTAATTTAAATCCCTCCCTAGCTATTTTCCACAATATCTTTTCTGCTCATTTTTCAGCAAGCAGCCTTCATTACAGAGTACCATTACCATAACACTTTAACATGCTGTTCACAGCTTCTGCAGGGCTTTCAGTGTCTTCTGCCTTTGCATTTGCTATGGGCCTGTTTCCATTAACTGTGGTCAGATCTGGTGTGGCCTGCTGGTGTGAACTACACCGTTACTGGATACACTTAATCTCCCCACTCCGCCTGTGGGGAAAACAAGAAGGTGAGTCTGATGGTTTAACCTGAGTCCAATGTTTCCACTGGCCTCCTTGCCGAGTCTGCACACAGACTAAGTGTTACCTGTTAAAAGTTTTCCATCTGTAGTCCTATCCATCTGGGAGCAAACCCTGCCTTTTCAGGCAGCAGTCTCCCCATGACGTGGTCACCTGGCCGAGGAAAGATCATCTCCTTTCCCTCCAGCTCTCTCTGATCAGCAATGTGTTGCTGTTGTTTTGCTTGGTCCTTCACATCTCCATCTCATTTTATTAAATTGACAGTTGTAATTCCTTTCAGTACATTTGTAATTTCTGTTGCTTCTTGTTTTTCCGCCGCCCTCGTCACACTAATGTCTGCCCACTCGTTCTCTTTCTGCTCCATAAATCCTATAAGACCATAAGACATAGGAGCAGAATTAGGCCATTTGACCCGTTGAGTCTGCTCTGCCATTCAATCATGACTGATCCTTTTCTCTCCTCCTCGGCCTCACTCCCCGGCCTTCTCCCTGTAACCTTTGACACCAATCAAAAACCTATCAACCTCCGCCTTAAATACACCCAATGACCTGGCCTCCACAGCTGCCTGTGGTAACAAATTTTACAAATTCTCCACCCTCTGGCTAAAGAAATTTCTCCACATCTGTTTTAAATGGACGCCCTGAGACTGTCCCCTCTTGTCCTAGATTCCCCCACCATGGGAAACATCCTTTCCACATCTGCTCTGTCTAGGACTCTCAACTTTCGAAAGGTTTCAATGAGATCCCCCCCTTATCCTTCTGATATCCAGCAAATACAGACCCAGAGCCGTCAAACGTTCCTTGTATACTAACCCTTTCATTCCTGGAATCATCCTTGTGAACCTCCTCTGGACCATCTCTGATAAGGAGCTAAAACTGCTCACAATACTTAATGTGAGTCCTCACAAGTACCTTAAAAAGCCTCAGCATCACATCCCCTGGTCTTGTATTCTAGACCTCTTGAAATGAATGCTAACATTGCATTTGCCTTCCTCACCAGTGACACAATCTGTAAGTTAACCTTTGCTCAATATTCTGCTTAAGAACTCTCAAGTCAGATTTTTGGATTTTCTCCCCACTTAGAAAATAGTCTGCACATTTATTTCTACTACCAAAATGCATGACCACGCATTTTCCAACATTTTATTTCATTTGCCACTTTCTTGCCCATTCTCCTAATCTGTCCAAGACCTTTTTCAGACTTCCTGTTTCCTCAAAACTACCTGCCCCTCCCCCAATCTTCATATCATCTGAAAACTTGTCAACAAAGCCATCTATTCCATCATCTAAATCATTAAAATACAGCATAAAAAAGTGGTCCCAACACTGAACCCTGTGGAAAATCACTAATCACTGGCAATCAACTGGAAAATAATTCTTGTTTTCTCACTCACTGCCTCCTACCAATCAGCCAATGCTCTAACCATGCAAGTAACTTTCCTGTAATAACATAGGATTTTAACTTGGTAAGTAGCCTCATGTGTGGCACCTTGTCAAAGGCCTTCTGAAAGTTCAAATGTACAACATCCACTGCATCCTCTTCATCTATCCTACTTGTAATCTCCTCACAGAATCCCAACAGGCTCATCAGGCAAGATTTTCCCTTAAGGAAGCCGTGCTGACTTTTCCTATCTTGTCCTGTGTCACCAAGTGTTCAATGACCTCATCCTTAACAATTGACTCCAATATCTTCCCAACCACTGAGGTCAGGCTAACTGGTCTATAACTTCCTTCCTGCTGCCTTCTTCCTTTCTTAAAGAGTGGAGTGACATTTGCAATTTTCCAGTCCTCTGGCATCATGCCAAAGTCCAATGATTCTTGAAAGGTCATTACAAAATGTCTCCACAATCTCTACCTTTTCCTCTTTCAGAACCTAGGGTGCAGTTCATCTGGTCCAGGAGACTTATGTACCTTTAGATCTTTCAGATTTTTGAGCATCTTCTCCCTTGTAATAGTAACTGCTCTCACTTTTCTTCCCTCACACCCTTCAGCATCTGGCACACTGCTAGTGTATTCCACAGTGAAGACTGATGCAAAATACCCATTGAGTTCATTTGCCATCTCCTTGTTCCCATTATTATTTCTCTAGCCTCATTTTCTACTGGTCTTGTATGCACTCTCATCTTTTTTTTTACATACTTGAAAGAGCTTTTCTAACTACCTTGATATTGTTTGCTAGCTTGCTTGTATATCTCATCTTTTCCTTCCTAATGATTCTTTTAGTTGCTTTTTTAGGTTTTTAAAAGCTTCCCAATCATTTATCTTCCTGCTAATTTTTTGCTCTATTCTATGCCCTCTCTTTTGCTTTTTACATTAGCTTTGACTTCCTTTGTTAGCCATGTTTTTCCATTTTAGTATTTTTTTTGTTCTTGGAATACATCTATCCAGCACCTTCTTCATTTTTCCCAAAATTCAAGCCATTGCTGCTCTGCTGACATCTCCTTCCAATTTTCTTTGGCCAACTCCTCTCTCATACCATTGTAAATTCCTTTACTCCACTCAAATACTGCTATATCAGAGTTTACTTTCTCCCTATCAAATTTCAAATTGATTTCAATCATATTGTGATCACTGGCTCCTAAGGGTTCTTTTACCTTAAGCTCCCGAATCACCTCCAGTTCATTACATAACACGCAATCCAATATAACTGATCCCCTGGTAAGCGCAACAACAAACTGCTCTAAAAAGCTATCTCATAGGCATTGAATAAACTCACTCTCTTGAGATCCATTACCAATCTGCTGTTCCCAATCTACCTGCATGTTAAAATCTCCCATGACTATCAAAAAAGACGTGCCCTTTTGACACGTCTTTTCTATTTACCATTGTAATCTGTAGTTCAAATCCTAGCTACTGTTTGAAGGCCTGTATATAACTGCCATCAGGGTCCTTTTACCCCAGCAGTTTCTTAACTCACTCAACAAGAACTTAAAAATTTTCAATCCTATGTCACATCTTTCTACTGATTTGATGCCAGGAGAACCACACTACTCTCTCTACCTAATTTCCTATCTTTCCGATCCCCCTTTCTAGTGAGCCTTTACTGTAACCCCTCAGGCAGCTGCACGACTTCTCACAGCTCCTGACTGTGCTTGGCCACTCCCCTTGGGACCCCCTGACATGATTCCCACACATCACTCTGTCTCTCCTCCCTGCTCAGGGCTGCTGTGTCTCTGTCGGCTATATCTGCTGTTCTACAGCTCACACACGTTTACTGATCCTGTCTTGTCCATGTTATTTCTCCTTTTCCTGAAACTATGATCACACCTGCCTAAAGGCTGTTTTATACTTGTGCATCAAATGTACACCATAGGTACGGCGTAGCCGCGTACCCTACACTGTACCCTACGCCGTAGCCTAACACGCACCTCTCCCAAAATGTAACTATGCATCGCGGCGACACAGACCGAACAACTGTGATTGGTCCACTTGGTAGCATCTCATTTCCTCCTACTCTGCAATAGCTTGCTATTGGGTGACTGAAGGGCAGGGAAGGAACTCTGGCTGCAATGCTTTCCATAAAGCTTTACAGACCTCCGAAATTATGGAGGACCCTGCGCTTGACGCCAGTTTGTAGTTAGCTGCTACAGCCTGTTGACTTCAACTTGAAGCTAAAACTCGAATGGTGATTGCCAGTCTCTGAGTATACTATGCGTACACTGATGTGAAATAAATGGTTGGAGACGATGAACCAAATCGTCAAATCTACATGCTGACATCTGAAAATATTTGAAATGCATTTCCTTGTCCATGTCTCTCAGTGGCCAGACAAGCACAGAAAATTCACCCTCCTTCAGTTTCAGTCGCCATTGTTTGAAGTTTGAGTTTCTTCGTGTTGGGTTTCAACATGAAGAAACTCAACACAGCGGCATAGAAACCCCACCGCCAACGAGCGTTTTGGCGGTGAATTGCAGAGAGGCGCAGACACACCAACACACAAGTATAGATGCTCACAACGGCGTAGCCCACTTGCGTAGGCTACGGCGTAAGCTAGTACACACAAATACAAATCAGCCTTTACTCAGTGTGTCTATTCTCAGGATAGTGCCTTCATTGTTTGGGTACACAAAGAAATTTACAGGAAGCAGGAGTGAGATATGCCAACTAGTGGAGTGGTGCCGCAGCAACAACCTGGCACTCAACGTCAGTAAGATGAAAGAGCTGATTGTGGACTTCAGGAAGGGTAAGATGAAGGAACACATTCCAATCCTCATAGAGGGACCAGAAGTGGAGAGAGTGAGCAGTTTCAAGTTCCTGTGTGTCAAGATCTCTGAGGATCTAACCTGGTCCCTGTGGTAGACCTATATATATGTTGTAACTGGGTTACCTGTCTGGACAGGCCCCTCTGTTGACTGCCCCTGTGGCTCCTCCCACAGACGCCTGAATAAAGACGATTGGGCCATGGCTCCTTCCTCAGTCCAGGGGCAGACACTCAGCATGCTGGAGGTCACATTTTACTGCTGATAATAGCATTTCAGTATTTACTCTACTTCCAGTCTTTTGGAGTTATTGATGGTGCATCAGCCCCAACACATTGATGTAGTCATAAAGAAAGCAAGACAGTGGCTATACTTTATTAGGAGTTTGAAGAGATTTGGCATGTCAACAAATACACTCAAAAGCGTCTATAGTTGTAACATGGAGAGCATTCTGACAGGCTGCATCACTGTCTGGTATGGAGGGGCTACTGCACAGGACTGAAAGAAGCTGCAGAGGGTTGTAAATTTAGTCAGTTCCACCTTGGGCACTAGCCTACAAAGTGCCCAGGACATCTTTAAGGAGCGGTGTCTCAGAAAGGCAGTGCCCATTATTAAGAACCTCCAGCACCCAGGGCATGCCCTTTTCTCACTGCTACCATCAGGAAGGAGGTACAGAAGCCTGAAAGCACACACTCAGTGACTCAGGAACAGCTTCTTCCCCTCTGCCATCCGATTCCTGAATGGACTTTGAAGCTTTGGACACTACCTCACTTTTTTAATATGCAGTATTTCTGTTTTTGCACATTTTTTAATAATCTATTCAATATGTTTAATTTACTTGTTTATTTTATTATGTTTTATTTTATTTATTATTACTATTTTTTTCTGTCTCTGCTCGATTATGTATTGCATTGAACTGCTGCTGCTAAGTTAAGAAATTTCACGTCACATGCCGGTGATAATAAACCTGATTCTGATTCTGCACCTCAGTCTCAGCTACCTGGTACTGACTGCTCTCCATCTTCATTGTTTCACCTCCTGCATTGGTAATATAAGTTGCCTCTCCAGTCATAGGCAAGGGTAGATCAGTTATTGATGCTGCCCATCCCATGTCCACAAACATTTCTCATTGCTGGCTCCCTAATAAACCTCTTGTGTACAACTGTATATGACTACCACTGGCAACAGAGGTTGCCGTCAGCCGTTTGTCTGACCGCTCCAGCTCTAACAATCTGGTCGGCAGCCAAATTGTAAAGAAAGGGTGGATTCTGCCTGCTTTGGTGAGGGATTCTCACACTTGGCTCTGTTTTTAGGACACTGCCTCCAACTGTGGCCTGGGAAGCCACAGGCCACAGTTCATCTTCTATACCCTCTCATGTCTATTCCAGCAGTTCCTTGCTATGCACCCCAGCTGCCAGTACGCAAAGCAAGTTCTCTGTGACATCACGGCAGCTACATTCACTACAACCACTTTACAACTTCCCCTCCCCAGTCTATCTCACTGGCCCATGATACTATCACAGAGTAGGTCAATCCCACCACCATCCCCAAATCTAGATCTTCTCAGTGGGCTGAGCTCAGGCCTTCCTTCAGCATTTTCAGGAAGATTGGGTCATCCCTCCCTGAATTATCCAACCCTGAATATGCTTCATACGCGCAGTATTTACCTTCTGCATATTCCTTGGCTGGCTGTTCAGCTCTCTGAATCACTGACATTATTGTTCCCCACTTACTCTCACCTGCCCCCATTTGCTTTAAAGAAACGACATCTCTCTTCATTGCTGTAGTTGCCACGTACCATCCTGCACTTCCTGAGCATCAGTATCCCACTTCACTTTTCAGTGTCAGGCACTTCTCTTTTACCAACACGTATATAATTTCAACAGGGGCATTTAACGTCAAAGAAATGTATACAATATATGTTTGTACATCCTGAAATTCTTTTTCTTTGCAACCATCCAGGAAAACAGGAGTGCTCCAAAGAATGAATGACAATTAAATGTTAGAACCCCAAAGCATCCCTCCAACTCCCCCCACCCACGCACAAGCAGCAGCAAGGCAACGAACCCCGCCCCCACCCCCTGGCAGCAAAAAAAACATCGGTGCCTCCCACTGAGCACTCATGTGCAGCAAAGCATCAATTTGGGAGCATCTGGTGAATTTCATCACTTCCTCAAGCATGTGTCAGCATTCTGCATTCCCACACATGAACTTAAATGAGGGCAACTCTCACAAAATGCCCTGCTTTTCCCTGGGGGTGAAGGGCTTCTGAATGGTCATAATCAAGGTCAAAGGCTTGCTTGTGTCATCAGGGTTTGTGACCTGATATTGCTTGACCTCAAGAGGTGCCATCCTGACAGATATAGAGCCTTGACCAGAGACTAATCGACATTTGGGATGGATTAGTAAGAGTAAACTAAAGGAAAGCAGGGGCAACCGTTGAAGCAGCCGTGGTCTGAGTGGACGTAGTCAGAGTGGTGATCTTAAAGCTTTAACTCTTCGAGGCTTCACTCAGAAAAAGCAAAGGAAGGAAAAGCTCATTTTTTTCCTTCTGTTCTTTATATCTGCTCAGCTAAGACAGTATAGGTGCCAGGCAGGATAGTGAAATACTCCTCTTGCAGGATGTGGGAAGGCAGGGAGATGATGACTAGAACTGCGAGGTGCATCCAGGTGCAGCTTCTAACAATCTGCATTAAGGCGTTGGAGCTGGAACTGGATGAACTCGGATCATTCAGGAGGCCAAGGGGTAATAGATAAGGCACGTAGGGAGGTAGTTACACCCAAGGTGCTGGACATGGGAAACTGAGTGACAGTCAGGAAGGATTAAGGAGACAGTCCAGAGTCACCTTGTGGCCATCCCCCTCAACAATAGATATATCACTTTGGAAACTGTTGAGGAGATGACCTAACAGAGAAGAGTACAGTGGTCGAGTCTCTGCCACTGAGTTTGGCTCTGTGACTCAGAAGGGAAGGGGGAGAAAGGCACGGTGTGGTGATAGGGGATTCGTTAGTCAGAGGAAGCTCAAAGCACTCAAAGCTGCTACGCAGGTTGACTGACACTCAAAGCTGCTACACAAGTTCACTCTGTGGTTAAGAAGGCATACAGTGCATTGGCCTTCATCAATTGTGGGATTGAGTTTAGGAGCCGAGAGGTAATGTTGCAGCTATATAGGACCCTGGTCAGATCCCACTTGGAATACTGTGCTCATTTCTGTTCACCTCACCACAGGAAGGATGTGGAAACCATAGAAAGGGTGCAGAGGAGATTTACAAGGATGTTGCCTGGATTGGAGAGCATGCCTTATGAGAATAGGTTGAGTGAACTTGGCCTTTTCTCCTTGGAGCGACGGAGGATGAGAGGTGACCTGATAGAGGTATATAAGATAATGAGAGGCATTGATTGTGTAGATAGTCAGAGGCTTTTTCCCAGGGCTGAAATAGCTAGCATGAGAGGGCATAGTTTTAAGGTGCTTGGAAGTAGGTACCGAGGAGACGTCAGGAGTAAGTTTTTTTACACAGAGAATGTGAGTGCGTGGAATGGGCTGCCGGTGCCGGTGGTGGAGGTGAAAACGATAGGGTCTTTTAAGAGACTCCTGAATGCCTACATGGAGCTTAGAAAAATAGAGGGCTATGGGTAAGCCTAGATAGTTCTAAGGTAAGTACATGTTCAGCACAGCTCTGTGGGCCGAAGGGCCTGTATAATGCTGTAGGTTTTCTGTGTTTCTGTGTTTCTATGTTTCTAAGTTCTGTTGGTGAGAATGCAATTCCTGGATGGCATGTTGCCTTCTGAGCACCAGGGTCTGGGACACCTTGGATTGAATCCTCAACATTCTTAAGTGGGAGAATGAACTGCCAGAATTTGTGGTCCAATGACATGGGTAGGATGAATGACAAGGTTCTGCATAGAGAGCACAGGGAGTTAGGTGCTAAGTTAAAGGGCAGGACCTCCAGGGTTGTGATCTCATGATTGCTACTCATACCACATGCTAGTAAGACCAGAACAAGGAAGATTATACAGTTTAATACATGGCTCAGGAGTTGGTGTAGAAGGGAGGGCATAAGGTTTTTGGATCATTGGACACTCTTCCAGTGAAGGTGGGACCTGTACAAAAGGGATAGTTTGCACCTGAACTGGAGAGGGACTAATATCCTAGTGGGAAGGTTTGTTAATGCTGCACGGTGGGGTTTAAACTGGAGTTGCAGGGAATTGGGAACCAGAGTGCCAGAACGGTTAGTGGAGAGGTTGTGAAGGCAGATGTTGGTAAGAGAAAGTCAGGAATCAGCAGGTGCAACTAGTGTCCTGAGCTGTGAATATTTCAGTGCAAGAAGTGTCATGGGAAAGGCGGATAATTGTGCTGAAGATGAGGTAGTTGCCTTACAAACAGAGGCATGTGTAATGAGGAGAGGCTGTTGATAGGGCAAAATTGCAGTCAACAGGATTTTGTAGTGTAAAAGGTGGACAAAATCGAAAAGGGTGAGTACAGGTAAATAAAGGTGTTCTGTCTGAATGCACACAGTATACGGAATACGGTAGATGAATTTGCAGCATTGTTGCAGATTGGCAGGTATGATTGGCAGTGGCCCAGATGATGATGCCTGCAAGAAGTGCATCCACCTGCAGCTTCCAATGGACCATGTTAAGAACTGGAGCTGGAAATAGATGAGCTCAGCATCGTACAGAAGGCTGAGAGGGTTAATTGATAGGTGATACAGGGAGGTCGTTGCACACAAGGTGCAGGACAAGGCGCGGATGATAACTGTGTGACCATCAGGTAAAGGAAAGGATATGCAGCCAGTGAAGAAAACCCAGTGGCCATTCCCCCCAGTTACTGTTGTGGGAGGGAAAAACTCTCCTTTCAGGTCAAGTCTCTGGCACTGAGTCTGGCTTTATGGCTCCCAGGTGCTGGGGTCAGGGACACCTTGGATTAAGTCCCTGAGTAAAGAGAGCAAGTCCAGAGAGATCTGTAGCACATGCTACTTGAGCATAAATCGTGCCTTGATTCGCGACAGCTGGGTCACCTGGGTGATGGTATCTGATGTTGAAAGACCTGAAACACCTGATGACCCTAAGTTACATCACTGATGATGCATTCAGAGCATCGTTGGATGCACTCTTCAAAAAGGTGAGCAGCCAGAGGTTGTGGCCAATACCAACGGGATGGGTAGGAAGAGTGATGAGGTCCTTCAAAGTGAATTCAGGGAGATAGGTAACACACATAAAAGTTGCTGGTGAACGCAGCAGGCCAGGCAGCATCTCTAGGAAGAGGTACAGTCAAGATTTCGGGCCGAGACCCTTCGTCAGGGCTAACTGAAAGAAGAGATATTGGCTGTTGTTTTAGACTTGAATGTTCTGCCTTAATGAATTCATTTCAAAATTTTTCTCTTTGATTTATTAGGGGTTTGGCACAATCTTCTGCTGGTTTATAAAACTTTGTCGACTTTAAGTCCTGTAAAAATGCAGTTAAATTTGACCTGTGGGCCAGGAATGAAATGACAGGGACTGAGTTCAAAGGAGGTGTGCAGAGTAAGTTTTCTTACACAGAGACTGACAGATACCCGGAATGTGCTGTCAGAAGTGGTGCTGGATGCAAGTATGTGTAACATGCTGTAAGATTTCACTGGTGTGTAACATGCTGCAGGGTTTCACTGATAATATAATGGTTTCCCTGTAGCAGCAATGTTTGGGTTATGACTGGAGATAGCGGGGTTTGGCATGTTGTTCTTTCTTGTGAGTCTGGAAGAGAGATTTTCGTGGATTTTGGTTGGCGAGAGGAGAAGAAGGAAGACACGTGTGGAGAGAGCTGGAAGACCACCGGACAGAGTGGACCGGAGTGAGGGTCCGAAGGTCGGCAATGCTCAGAGGAGGTCGATGGTTGACGATCGCTTATCAGTGAGCTCCAACATTGCGCAACACACTGTTTAATAAGATTGGGCCTTTTTTTTCTTTTTTTCATTTCTTTACTAACCCTACAGTCCAAATAAGAATGAAAAGCTTAATCGTTTAATCACATATTGTGTACTGTTTATTATTTCAGGGTACTGATTCGTAAAAGGGGACACATCGCGCAGCATCCACCCAAATGAGATTTCTTGAGTTTGGCTGGGCCGGGGGCTATCATCCCCTATGTTAAGCCGCTAGCCGAAGCGACAGTCACATATGATAGAAGCATTTGAATATGCAGGGTGTGAAGGAATATGGACCATGTGCAGGCAGAAGGGGTTTAATTAGACATTATTAGCTTAATTACTTCAGCACAACATTTGGGACAAAGAGCCTGTTTTTATACTGTACAAACATGTATATGTATACATGTACTGGGCCACTCTGATTCGTACCTACTCTATGCTTCCCAAATTCCATCCAACAGGCATCTCAGGGTATGGAACCAACCTCAGTGATTATCATCCAGTCGCACTTACATCAACTATTTCAGAGCATGGGCGTGAACCATATTAACTCCTGCCTGAGGAGTAACCTGGATCCAATCCAATTTGCCCACTGTCACAACGGGTCAACAACAGAAGCCTAAGGGGGATGGGAAACAATACAGTACAGCTGGAGGTCAGCCAGCCAGTTTACAAGCAGACAATGTAATATGTAATATGAATGTAATGAAGGATACATAGAAACATAGAAAATAGGTGCAGGAGTAGGCCATTCAGCCCTTCGAGCCTGCACCACCATTCAGTATGATCATGGCTGATCATCCAACTCAGAACCCCGTACCAGCCTTCCCCCCATACCCCCTGATCCCTTTAGCCACAAGGGCCACATCTAACTCCCTCTTAAATATAGCTAATGAACTGGCCTCAACTGTTTCCTGTGACAGAGAATTCCACAGATTCACCACTCTCTGTGTGAAGAAGTTTTTCCTAATCTCGGTCCTAAAAGGCTTCCCCTTTATCCTCAAACTGTGACCCCTCGTTCTGGACTTCCCCAACATCGGGAACAATCTTCCTGCATCTAGCCTGTCCAATCCCTTTATGATTTTATATGTTTCAATAAGATCCCCCCTCAATCTTCTAAATTCCAACGAGTATAAGCCTAGTCGATCCAGTCTTTCATCGTATGAAAGTCCTGCCATCCTAGGAATCAATCTGGTGAACCTTCTTCGTACTCCCTCTATGGCAAGGATGTCTTTCCTCAGATTAGGGGACCAAAACTGCACACAATACTCCAGGTGTAGTCTCACCAATTCCTTGTACAACTGCAGTAGTACCTCCCTGCTCCTGTACTCGAATCCTCTTGCTATGAATGCCAGCATACCATTCACCTTTTTCACCGCCTGCTGTACCTGCATTCCTACTTTCAATGACTGGTGTACAATGACATCCAGGTCTCGTTGCACCTCCACTTTTCCTAATCGGGCACCATTCAGATAATAATCTGTTTTCCTGTTTTTGCCACCAAAGTGGATAACCTCACATTTATCCACATTAAATTGCATCTGCCATGAATTTGCCCACTCACCTAACCTATCCAAGTCACCCTGCATCCTCTTAGCATCCTCCTCACAGCTCACACTGCCGCCCAGCTTCGTGTCATCTGCAAACTTGGAGATGCTGCATTTAATTCCCTCATCTAAGTCATTAATATACAACTGCAGACAGAGCAAAGAGTTAAGTTGTACCACAGAGGCAAAATTCATAAGGGTGAAGAATGCAGGACTGAAGGTGCTGGATTTAAGTGCACGTAGCATTCAGAATAAGGTGGACAAACTCATGGCGCATTATAGATCAGTTGGTATAATGTTGTGGGCATCACTGAGTTGTGGCTGAAAGAAGATCATAGTTGGGAGCTTTATATCAAAGGATATACTTTGTCTCAAAAGGACAGGCAGGAAGGCATAGGCAGTGGTGTGGTTCTGTTGGTAAGAGATGGAATTACATCTTTAGAAAGGTGTCAAAGGGTCAGAGAATATCAAATCTTTGTGGGCAGAGTGAAGAATCTGCAAGGGTAAAAATAAACATTATGGGAATCATATATAGGCCTTCAAATTGTAACCAAGATGTGGGGCATCTTGTAACCAAGACACATACAGACACGCACTGACACAGAAAGACACGTACAGACACGCACTGACACAGAAAGATACGCATAGACATGCACTGACACATATCAGTAAACTCCACTAGACATAAGAACAGCCATGAAATCACTCATCCATCCACAAACCAACACAATGCAGAATGCACACATACAGTGATGAGCACAAAATTATGAAATGTTCTGTTTTCATTGGGTCTTGCACAATATTGAAACAGTACAGACTCGTTTATCTCAGACACCAGCCTTTCAAAACATGCCAAACTATAATAAGGAATTTTCTTTGGTATGTTTAACCCTTTTCTAATGGCAACAACCTAACAACAGGCCTTTATTCACATTTGAATGAGTCATTTTGTTAATATTAATAGTTAGTGTGAAAACAGCCCTGTGGTATCTTCAGCTATCTCAGGTAATGTTGGTAGTATTACCTGACCCAGATCTGGGCCGTACCTTCTAAGTATCCGGACCTGCCTCTCAGTTTTTTTTTGCACTACCATACTTTCCCTTTTCTATTTTCTATTTATGATTTATAATTTAAATTTTTAATATTTACTATCAATTTGCACTCCAGGGAGCATAAAGCACAGAATCAAATATCGCTGTGATGATTGTACGCTCTAGTATCAATTGTTTCGCAACAATAACGTAAAGTAGTAGTAGGCAGCCGTTGATCCCGGGGGATGATGGGTTTACGCCTTTGGTGGGCTGTGTCCTCTCCAGGGCACAAGCCTGGGCGGGAAGATTTGAAGAACTGGCTGTTGCCCATGCAGCAGATTCCCCCTCTACATTTCACTGATGTATCCAAGGGAAGGGCAAGCGCTGATACGGCTTGGCACCAGTGTCGTCACAGAGGTTGCCAGAGTGAAATTGTAAACAACATCAAACTGTCTTAGGGATCCCAGCTCTGAATTTCTTCCTCGGAGTTTACTCCCCAAGCCTTTCCCATGGGTGGGTATGGCCGCAAGGCAGCGAAGGTTTAAAATCAGAGTTTTCTTTCTCCTAGGCGGGCTGCTGTCCAAGGCTGATGAGCCTCACCTGCCCGAATATCTCAGGCAATGTGTAGGAAAAATGGAGTAAAAGTTGAAGTCCTCAGAACATCAGCCCCCAAACATCCACTGCCAGAAACCATCAACATAAAGCAAGATGAAAGAAATCAACATGGAGTTTGGAAGAAACCAATGGTGGAAATATGGAGCTTGCTTGCACAGAGTGGTCACTGTGGGGCAGGTAACGGGAGTCTGGACAAGCAGTCAAGGGAAGGGCGAATGGAAGGGGACATAGTGATAAAGCTACAAAAGTTGCTCCTAACAACTGAAACTGAACTGGAGTTGCCGAATACAAAGTGTGACTACAAGAGCATGTTATAGGCTGGGAGTCTTAACTCCAGCATGGGCAAGGCTCAAGTCAGGAGTGTGATCGAACACTATCCTCTTGCCTGGATAAGTGCAGCTTCAACAGCAGACAAGAACCTTGACAACATACAGTCCACTTGATAGGTAGCATATCTACAATCTCATCGCCAATGCACAGTAGTAGTTGTGTGAGCCAACTATAGGATGTCCTGCTGCAGCTCCTTAGATAGCACGGTCCAAATACACCATCTGAAACAGCTGGAAGAACAAGGGTAGTTGTGACGAAAGCCCGTCATTAACTACGGACAGCACATGGCGCACTGGGTAAAACACTTAAACAATTGACCCACAGTTTTTTGTGACAGTCGTAGAACAAAGCCACATACTTGGCCCCCACCACAGAGTGTTGCTAAACTTCAAATTTTGCCAGTTCTTTCAAGAAGTGGAAGGAGCTAGAAAAGATGGCGTCATAGGTTTTTGCAGACCAGGGCAAATTCTTCCAGTTTGTCCACAATTCTTCTTTTAGAAGATAGAATACATAGAAAACCTACAGCAAAATACAGGACCTTCAGCCCACAATGCTGTGCTGAACATGTACTTACTCTAGAAATTACCTCGGGTTACCCATAGCCCTCTATTTTTCTGAGCTCCATGTACCTATCCAGGAGTCTCTTAAAAGACCCTATTGTCTCCGCCTCCACCACCATCGCCGGCAGCTCATTCCACTCTTTGTGTAAAAAACTTAACCCTGACATCTCCTCTGTACCTACTTTCAAGCACTGAAAAACTGTGCCCTCTCGTGCTAGCCATTTCAGCCCTGGGAAAAAGCCTCTGACTATCCACACGATTAATGTCTCTCATCATCTTATACACCTCTATCCGGTCACTTCTCATCCTCCATCACTCCAAGGAGAAAAGGCCAAGTTCAATCAATCTATTCCATAAGGCATTCTGCCCAATCCAGGCAATATCTTTATAAATCTCCTCTGCACTCTTTCTATGGTTTCCACATTGTTCCAGTAGTGAGGTGACCAGAACTGAGCACAGCACTCCAAGTGGGGTCTGACATGACTCTTCTCTTTTCAAAGTGGCAGGGCTTCTGTCAGAGTCCATGATCTACAGCTGCAGCTCAGACTATGGTCCTCTATGAGTGGGTTCTCAGAATTGCTATGCACCCTTGCATTTCGATATCTTCAGGTACAGCCGAGGACGCCTTTGGGGCATGGTTACTTGCTGATATTGCGACTGAAGTGTCATGGGAGACTGAAATTTGGGGACAGCAGACGTTGGGACTGTTGTTGGATGAAGGCCTCTATACTTGAGCAATCTTCTCTCTCTCTCTCTCTCACTCAATGGTGAGTGAAAGCCTGTCAGTCCTGGAGCTGGGGGACTCGGAGAAGCGATGTGGAAGATTGTAACATCGAAACAGTGAGCTGCTGGTCTCCCACTCTCATTGGCAGAGGAGCGACATCTCTCTCTCTCGCTAGTGAGAGAGCCTGTCTGAGGTACTGAAATGTTGGGATGGACTGTAGTTCAAGATCTTTTTGGGGGCTTTTGCTATTGCTTACATAGTGGTGGTGGGGTGGGGTCGGTGCTTTTGCTGGAATACGTGGAGGGAGGGGAACGGGAGGGTTGATGTTTAGCTGCTTTGTGTGTGTGGGGGAGGTGGCTTTGAGGTTCAGACATTTTTGTCATTCATTCTTTGGAGTTTTTTTCTGTTTCATGGATGTCTGCAAAGAGTAAAAATATCAGGTTGAATACTGTATACATTCTCTGATATTAAACTGAACAATTGAACCATTGAACCAAAAATGTAAAAAGGAAACAAACAAAACCTATTTTAGCTGTGAGAAGATGGCATGACCCAGATGGCATGACCCAGATGATGGATGTTGCCTTCCTGAGGCAGTGTGTCCTGTAGACATTCATGGGGAGGTATATTCCCATGAAAGCATGGTGAGAGGAATAGAAGGATACTTTCTTGTAAAACAGAGAGAGAGATTAAGTAGATGTTTGTAATTCAGCTCCTTTATCACTGATACACTTGGCAGCTCAGGACACTTCCCAGTAGATCTGTCACCAGGTTCGGATATGGCCCAAGTGTGGAATGAGAGGCACTGAAGCAGGTCGATAGATCACAGACTTTAATGCGAACAGTTTTAAAGGGAAAGAAAACAATAAACGCTAGGCCCAACAGGGCCGTTAACTAAAACTCTCAAATGGAAAATGAAGCCTACACTGCGTCTGAAAAGAACAACTCAGAATTAAACGAATACCACGAGTCTTGAGGTTCAGTTGACTCAACAGCCCAATTCCTCAGGCAAGGCAGAATACAGGTAACGAAGCTTAACTATGTCCAAGTCTCGACAAATGCTACAATGGAATGAATAGAGTTAACTATTATCACAATTAAATAACAATTAGCTGACATGTGCATATTCACAAGCGCAATTGCCAAATCTGCTGCACTACTGAATCCGTGGTTGTGACAAGATCCCCACAGGGAGCAGTGGTGAGTCCCCAGCTGTTTGCAGTCAGTGATATGAATGGGCATGGGGGTAATCAAATGTCATATATCCAAGTATGAGTGGGCATGGGGGTAATCAAGTGTCATATATCCAAGTATGAGTGGGCATGGGGGTAATCAAGTGTCATATATCCAAGTATGAGTGGGCATGGGGGTAATCAAGTGTCATATATCCAAGCATGAGTGGGCATGGGGGTAATCAAGTGTCATATATTCAAGCATGAATGGACATGGGGGTAATCAAGAGTCATAAATCCAAGCATGAGTGGACATGGGGGTAATCAAGTGTCATATATCCAAGTATGAGTGGGCATGGGGGTAATCAAGTGTCATATTTCCAAGTATGAGTGGGCATGGGGGTAATCAAGTGTCATATATCCAAGTATGAGTGGGCAGGGGGGTAACCAAGTGTCATATATCCAAGCATGAATGGCAACAAGAGTGGTGATGAAAATGAAAAAAATGTCTTCAAGGCTTCAAGGAAATATAGACAGAATGTTATGGCAAATCAATATAAATGAAACAATTTAAAATCCAATTTGGTAGAAAAAAGATACACGTTGAGATATTGCAAAGCGTTGGACTTCAGAAGGACTTGGTGGTCCCTGACCATGAAGTATAATATGCAGATACAATGAGCAATAAAGAAGGCAAATGGCATGTTGTCCTTTATTGGAGAAGGATTTCAGTATAAAAGATATCTTACTGTGATTATACAGTACAATGAAGAGATTGCATCAAGAATGCCCTGGTTTCTCTAATGAAGGAAGGATACACTTGTCTTAGAAGCTGACCAACAAAGCTGTGGTTCTTTGAATGCAATCTAAACATACGAGCAGTTCATGGCTGATCATCGTTCATCACGGTTTTGTGTGTCAATGCAAGGAGCATTCGTAATAAGGTGGATGAATTGAAAGTGCAGATTGTTATTAATGATTATGATATAGTTGGGATCACAGAGACATGGCTCCAGGGTGACCAGGGATGGGAGCTCAATGTTCAGGGATATTCAATATTCAGGAGGGATAGACATGAAGGAAGGGGAGGTGGGGTGGCATTGCTGGTTAAAGAAGAGATTAACGCAATAGAAAGGAAGGACATAAGCCGGGAAGATGTGGAATCGATATGGGTAGAGCTGCGTAACACCAAGGGGCAGAAGACGCTGGTGGGAGTTGTGTACAGGCCACCTAACAGTAGTAGTGAGGTCGGAGATGGTATTAAACAGGAAATTAGAAATGTGTGCAATAAAGGAACAGCAGTTATAATGGGTGACTTCAATCTACATGTAGATTGGGTGAACCAAATTGGTAAAGGTGCTGAGGAAGAGGATTTCTTGGAATGTATGCGGGATGGTTTTTTGAACCAACATGTCGAGGAACCAACTGGAGAGCAGGCTATTCTGGACTGGGTTTTGAGCAATGAGGAAGGGTTAATTAGCAATCTTGTCGTGAGAGGCCCCTTGGGTAAGAGTGACCATAATGTGGTGGAATTCTTCATTAAGATGGAGAGTGACATAGTTAATTCAGAAACAAAGGTTCTGAACTTAAAGAGGGGTAACTTTGAAGGTATGAGACGTGAATTAGCTAAGATAGACTGGCAAATGACACTTAAAGGATTGACGGTGGATATGCAATGGCAAGCATTTAAAGGTTGCATGGATGAACTACAACAATTGTTCATCCCAGTTTGGCAAAAGAATAAATCAAGGAAGGTAGTGCACCCATGGCTGACAAGGGAAATTAGGGATAGTATCAATTCCAAAGAAGAAGCATACAAATTAGCCAGAGAAAGTGGCTCACCTGAGGACTGGGAGAAATTCAAAGTTCAGCAGAGGAGGACAAAGGGCTTAATTAGGAAGGGGGAAAAAGATTATGAGAGAAAACTGGCAGAGAACATAAAAACGGACTGTAAAAGCTTTTATAGATATGTAAAAAGGAAAAGACTGGTAAAGACAAATGTAGGTCCCCTGCAGACAGAAACAGGTGAATTGATTACGGGGAGCAAGGACATGGCAGACCAATTGAATAATTACTTTGGTTCTGTCTTCACTAAGGAGGACATAAATAATCTTCCAGAAATAGTAGGGGACAGAGGGTCCAGTGAGATGGAGGAACTGAGCGAAATACATGTTAGTAGGGAAGTGGTGTTAGGTAAATTGAAGGGATTGAAGGCAGATAAATCCCCAGGGCCAGATGGTCTGCATCCTGGAGTGCTTAAGGAAGTAGCCCAAGAAATAGTGGATGCATTAGTGATAATTTTTCAAAACTCGTTAGATTCTGGACTAGTTCCTGAGGATTGGAGGGTGGCTAATGTAACTCCACTTTTTAAAAAAGGAGGGAGAGAGAAACCGGGGAATTATAGACCGGTTAGCCTAACGTCGGTGGTGGGGAAACTGCTGGAGTCAGTTATCAAAGATGTGATAACAGCACATTTGGAAAGCGGTGAAATGATCAGACAAAGTCAGCATGGATTTGTGAAAGGAAAATCATGTCTGACGAATCTCATAGAATTTTTTGAGGATGTAACTAGTAGAGTGGATAGGGGAGAACCAGTGGATGTGGTATATTTGGATTTTCAAAAGGCTTTTGACAAGGTCCCACACAGGAGATTAGTGTGCAAACTTAAAGCACACGGTATTGGGGGTAAGGTATTGGTGTGGGTGGAGAATTGGTTAGCAGACAGGAAGCAAAGAGTGGGAATAAACGGGACCTTTTCAGAATGGCAGGCAGTGACTAGTGGGGTACCGCAATGCTCAGTGCTGGGACCCCAGTTGTTTACAATATATATTAATGACTTGGATGAGGGAATTAAATGCAGCATCTCCAAGTTTGTGGATGACACGAAGCTGGGTGGTAGTGTTAGCAGTGAGGAGGATGCTAAGAGGATGCAGGGTTACTTGGATAGGTTGGGTGAGTGGGCAAATTCATGGCAGATGCAATTTAATGTGGATAAATGTGAAGTTATCCACTTTGGTGGCAAAAATAGGAAAACAGATTATTATCTGAATGGTGGCCGATTAGGAAAAGGGGATGTGCAACGAGACCTGGATGTCATTATACACCAGTCATTGAAAGTGGGCATGCAGGTACAGCAGGCGGTGAAAAAGGCGAATGGTATGCTGGCATTTATAGCAAGAGGATTCGGGTACAGGAGCAGGGATGTACTACTGCAGTTGTACAAGGCCTTGGTGAGACCACACCTGGAGTATTGTGTGCAGTTTTGGTCCCCTAATCTGAGGAAAGACATCCTTGCCATAGAGGGAGTACAAAGAAGGTTCACCAGATTGATTCCTGGGATGGCAGGACTTTCATATGAAGAAAGACTGGATGAACTAGGCTTGTACTCGTTGGAATTTAGAAGATTGAGGGGGGATCTGATTGAAACGTATAAAATCCTAAAGGGATTGGACAGGCTAGATGCAGGAAGATTGTTCCCGATGTTGGGGAAGTCCAGAACGAGGGGTCACAGTTTGAGGATAAAGGGGAAGCCTTTTAGGACCGAGATTAGGAAAAACTTCTTCACACAGAGAGTGGTGAATCTGTGGAATTCTCTGCCACAGGAAACAGTTGAGGCCAGTTCATTAGCTATATTTAAGAGGGAGTTAGATATGGCCCTTGTGGCTACGGGGGTCAGGGGGTATGGAGGGAAGGCTGGGGCGGGGTTCTGAGTTGGATGATCAGCCATGATCATAATAAATGGCAGTGCAGGCTCGAAGGGCCGAATGGCCTACTCCTGCACCTATTTTCTATGTTTCTATGTTTCTATCACCACCAGTGTCAGATTGTTGAAAGCGTGGCTGGAAAAGAGAAGGCAGAGGTTTACTATTTGTCAGCATCAGGAGGCCTGCCCAAGCATGGCACTCCCACTGACTCAGATGACAAAGAAAAAGACCTTTAACACCGTTTGGTATGGCAACTGCTCTGCCCAAGACCGTAAAAAATTGCAGAGTTGTGAATGTAACCTGTCCATCACCTCTTCATTGACACTGTCTACACTTCCTACCACCTCAGGAATGCAGTCAACATAATCAAAGACACCTCCCCACCCCAGTTCTTCTCTCTTCTCCCCCTCCCATATAACAGAAGATACAGCAGTTTGAGAACATGCACCATCGGGCTGACAGGCTCTTGAATGGATTTCTTATGTATTGAAAATGAACTCTCTGACTCAGACTCCCGGTCTACCTTGCACATTATTCGTCTACAGCACTGCACTTCCTCTGTAACAACACTATGTTCTGCATTCTGCTGTCCAGATTTGTAATATGTTGATGCATTTATCTATGGAATGATCTGCGTGACAACCAAAAGCTTTTCACTGTATCTGGGTGTATATGATAATAATTAATTATCAGTTATGTAGCACCATCCCCTATAGCAGCATATCCTCCTCCACTTACTCACCATCACTGACCTGAGTAACAGGAGATTTTAGAGCTTTGCCATGCAGGAAACACGGCAACAGAAATTCACACAGCAAGATCCCACAAGTAGGACTGAGGCAAACACCCTGATAACCCTGGCGAAACTCCAGTAATCTGGCATTCAATTCTTTGAAAATCCCAACAATCCCACATCCTGTTAGTCTGGAACGTGAGTCAGGGGTCCAGTGTGTGGCCAGGGTGTGAAGACAGAATCAGGGGAGCTGGAGTCTGGGTCAGAAATGTGGGAGATTTTGCAACCAGTTTCCCACTTCCATTAAACCTACTGTTTCACTGAAAAACTTATCATACTACCGTGGAACATGGAAACCAAATGGAAATAAAATTGTATTTTGGTTATTTTTGGAGTGACATCCAATAACCCAGCAAATCCGCTAATCCAGCACCAGAAGAAGTGCTGTGATAATGCCATTTGGTCTCCTTGAGTTTCTGCGCAAGCTGTTTGGCTGAAAAATGTAACACAGACTTTCCAACGACCGATGGACTCTGCATTAAAAGACTTTGATCTTCTTTATGTTTACCTTGATGACATACTTGTCACTAGTGCATCCAAATCTGAACACCTACCCTGTCTCTGCACACTGTTTGAGCGCTTAAGCCAACATGGGTTGATTATTAACCCTGATAAATGCCAGTTTGGATGTCAACCATTGACTTTCTCGGCCATCGCAGCTCCGCAGAAGGTGCAAAACACTCCTGTCAAAGATAGGTGCTATTATGGATTTCCCACTTCCCTGCACCGTAAAAAAACTACAGGAGTTTTTAAGCAACACACATCAAAGTTGCTGGTGAACGCAGCAGGCCAGGCAGCATCTATAGGAAGAGGCGCAGTCGACGTTTCAGGCCGAGACCCTTCGTCAGGACTAACTGAAGGAAGAGTGAGTAAGGGATTTGAAAGCTGGAGGGGGAGGGGGAGATGCAAAATGATAGGAGAAGACAGGAGGGGGAGGGATGGAGCCGAGAGCTGGACAAGTGATAGGCAGAAGGGGATACGAGAGGATCATGGGACAGGAGGTCCGGGAAGAAAGATGGGGGGGGTGACCCAGAGGATGGGCAAGAGGTATATTCAGAGGGACAGAGGGAGAAAAAGGAGAGTGAGAGAAAGAATGTGTGCATAAAAAAGAGTAACAGATGGGGTACGAGGGGGAGGTGGGGCCTAGCGGAAGTTAGAGAAGTCAATGTTCATGCCATCAGGTTGGAGGCTACCCATACGGAATATAAGGTGTTGTTCCTCCAACCTGAGTGTGGCTTCATCTTTACAGTAGAGGAGGCCGTGGATAGACATGTCAGAATGGGAATGGGATGTGGAATTAAAATGTGTGGCCACTGGGAGATCCTGCTTTCTCTGGCGGACAGAGCATGATTAATTTCTATTACTGCCTCATTTTGCGAGTTGCTGAATTTAGGATCCCCCTGTACAGTGTGCTTAAAGGCAAATTCCTCTAATCAAGTCCTTGACTGGTCAGCGGACATGACCCGGGTATTTGATGCTACTAAACGAGCTCTTTCTAAGCAACCCTACTGGCAGCCCTTCCCCAAGGCACCTTTAGCCATTACTACTGACACCTCAGACTACGCTCTGGTTGCTGTGCGCAAACAGCTGTGGCAGCCTCTCGCCATCTTCAGCTGGCAGCTCCTTCTCCCCGAAAGAGAGTACAGCACGTTGGACTCTATCTCGGTCTCTATCTGGCTGTGTAGCATTTTTGTTTTCTTCTAGAGGGTCACCATTTCACAGCATTCATTGACCATAAATCCCTCGCTCCACACAGTGACCAAATTATCAGACCCTCGCATGGCAGCAACGCCACCTGGCCTACACCTCAGAGTTCATAACTGATGTACAACGTATCAAGGGGCAAAATAATGCTGTGGCTGATTGCCTCTCTCAGCCAGACATTGAGGCCATACACATATGCCAACATGCCAGCCAACCAAGCCACTGACCAGGGTGTGAAGACAGAATCAGGGGAGCTGGAGTCTGGGTCAGAAATGTGGGAGATTTTGCAACCAGTTTCCCACTT
>NW_026948137.1:300000-437500 GCF_963921235.1 Mobula hypostoma | reverse complement strand
GGCTTATAACTGCTAAGCCCCTCCCCCTAGACCAACCAAAAGCTAATTAACTCAATTATCCAATTAAAGATGGTATTCTCCACCATCAGCACACCTGTGCAGGTTGCTGCTGCCTCTATATGAGACAGCTCCATGCAGCAGCTCTGTTTCAAACCCAGTCACTATTACTGCTGGGGATGAGTCCGCCATGTGCTGTCTGTAGTCAGTGATGGGCCTTTGTCACATTACCACCCTCCCCTCCTGCAGTGGCAATGTTTGACAGTCTTGACAGGAAGTCCGCTTTGATGTTCTCCTTGCCTGCTTTGTGCCGCACGCAGAACTTGAAAGGTTGAAGTTCCAGGTACCACCTAGTCACCCTGGTATTCCAATCCTTCATTGTCTGGATCCAGGTCAGGGCTCTGTGGTCCATCTGGAGGTCAAACTCCCTCCCAAGAAGGTAGTACCTGAGGCTGTCCAACACCCACTTGATTGCCAGACACTCCTTCTCGATTATGGAGTACCAGGTTTCAGGGGGCAGAAGTTTCCTGCTGAGATATAACACAGGACGTTCCTCACCTGGCTCTCCCTGAGCCAGTACTGCCCCATTGCCTACACCTGAGGCATCTACCTGCAGCAGGAAGCGGCGTTCAAAGTCAGGAGTCTCCAACACAAGGGAAGAGCATAATTTCTCCTTCAGGCTCTGGAAAGCACTTTCACACTCCTCACTCCGTTCCACAGGGTTACAGGCCAACTTGCAGGTGAGGTTGGTCAATGGGGCTGCCAGGGTTGAAAAGTTAGGGATAAACCGTTGCTACCAGCCCACTAGGCCAAGAAAAGACCGGATCTGGGTCTTGGTACAGGGACTGCGACTGTTCAGAATGGCCTCAACTTTATCCACCTGAGGCCAGACTTCACCTCTCCCCAACTGATACCCCAGGTACCGGCTTTCCTGCCTGGCCCACTCACATTTCTGCAGGTTGATTGCAAGTCCTGCCATACTGATTGCACCGAGGACTCGATGAAGGTGCTCCAGATGTTCCTCCCAGGTCAGGCTAAAATGATCACATCATCCAAATAGGGGGTGCTGCATTCCTCACAACCTTGCAGCACTCTGTCCATAAGCCTCTGGAGTGTGGCTGGCGCACCATGTAAGCCAAAGGGCATCACTGTGAACTGAAAGAGGCCTAGAGGGGTCCTGAATGCAGTGAGGGGCCGGGACTGGCTCTCCAGGGGGACCTGCCAATACCCCTTGCAGAGGTCCAAGGTGGTGATGTAGTTGGCTCTCACAATCCTCTTCACCAAGTCCTCAATCCGGGGCATCGGGTAGGCAACGAAAAATAAGATGGCATTCAGTTTCCTAAAGTCAATGCAAATGCGAAGAGTTCCATCCTTCTTCGGCACAATGACAATAGGGCTACTCCACTCACTTTCAGACAGTTCGATGACTCCAAGCTCCACCATCAAGCAGACCTCCTCCTTCAACGCCTTCACCAAGCGTTCTGGTACTCGGTAGCATGCCTGCCGTACTGGTCTCTGACCTGGTTTGACTCGGATGGCATGCAGCAACACATCTGTATGGCCTGGTTTCTGTGTGAACAACTGAGGGAAAGTGTCAAATGTGACTTGCAATTCAGCTGGCTTCTTACCATCCAGGTGAGAAAGATCCACCTTGGCAGGCTGTTTCCAGGCCTCCACTACACCTTCAGAGTCATCTTCCTCAATCACCCGGCGTGCCAGTAGTGAGGTGATGGAAGGAGGGCTGCTTCTTTCCTCCCAGGCTTTCAAGAGGTTCACATGGTAAGTTTGCTTTCGTTTCCCCTTCTCCGGATTCGTTTGAATATTTGCTACTACCACCAAGATCTGCACCTGTGGCGGCTCCACCCGGGCCTGCGCCCTAGGCTTCCGTGCTCACCACATCCCTCCTACTTGTTGCGGCCTAGCCCCCGCGTGCGTACTCTCGTGACTGCCAGCGACGGCCGGGTATGGGCCTGATGCTCCAGTGCCATCCATTTTCAGGGCTAGTTGATTCGGCAGGTGAGTCGTTACACACTCCATAGCGGATTCCAACTTCCATGGCCACTGTCCTGATGTCTGGAGGAAGCACCTGCAGCAGCTGCTCCAGGATGATGGTCTCCCCAGCTGATCCTTACTCCTCCGCCCTGGCTGCATCCAGCGACGATAGAGGCCCTTCAGCCGGTGATACGTCTCTGTCAGTGTCTCCCCAGATGGTGTTGGGGTGGCCCAGAACCATTGACGGTAGGTCTCTGAAGAGATGTCAAATTTGGCCAACAGCGCCTCCCTCAGGTCCGTATAACAGTTAGACTTGTCTTCACCCATGGCCATGCAGGCCTCCAGGGCCTTCCCGGTCAGCAGGGGAATTAGTCGACAGGGCCACTCCTCCCAGGGCCACTGCCATGTTTTTGCCATGCATTCAAAACGTAGAAGGTAATTTTCAATGTCCTCACCTTGTTGATACACTGGTATCTTGGGTTCCTTACGCTGGACTGCTGGGGGGTGAACAGAAGGATTACCCAGTCTGCCAGGGGAAGACACCAACGATTGCCCAAAGTCGCAGGTGTCAGGTGGGCCTCCCCTTTTGGGAGCTGGAGTTGTTAGTTCCAATCTAAGACCCCCACCTTCTGCTGTGGGGGACTGCCCTGCTGGGGATGGCTGTAGGGAGGCCTCCAGTGAGATCCACAGGCCCCGGAGCTCTTCTTGGAGAATATCATCTCTCTTCTGCTGGGCGGCTAAAAAATGGGGTAAGCAGTAGTAATGCCAAAAAATAGGAAGATCATACAGTTAAAAACATGGTTAAGGAGGCAGGGCTTGAGATTTTTGGATCATTGGGATCGCTTTCAGGGAAGGTGGGATCTGAAATGGGGACTAATATCCTTGTGGGAAGGTTCGCAAGTACTGCACAGGTGTTGGGGGGAGTGGTTTAAAGTAGAGTTGCAGGAGGATGGGTACCAGAGCGCCAAAACAGACTAGTGGAGTGGTTTTAGAGAAAGATGTTGTTAAGCCTACATACAAAATCAGGAATCAAAAGGTTGAGCGTGGTGGGTCTAATCGGTGGTGCGCAGGTGGAACAGGTCAAAAGCTTTAAGTTCCTCGGGGTCAATATCACAAATGACCTGACTTGGACCAAACAAGCAGAGTCCACTGCCAAGAAGGCCCACCAGCACCTTTACTTCCCGAGGAAGCTAAGGAAATTTGGCTTGTCCCCTAACACCCTCACTAATTTTTATAGATGCACTGTAGAAAGCATTCTTCTAGGGTACATCACAACTTGGTATGGAAGTTGTCCTGTCCAAGACCGAAAGAAGCTGCAGAAGATCGTGAACACAGCCCAGCACATCACACAAACCAATCTTCCGTCCTTGGACTCACTTTACACCGCACGCTGTCGGAGCAGTGCTGCCAGGATAATCAAGGACACGACCCACCCAGCCAATAGACTTTTCTTCCCTCTTCCCTCCGGGAGAAGGCTCAGGAGCTTGAAGACTCGTATGGCCAGATTTGGGAACTCTTTCCAACTGTGATAAGACTGCTGAATGGATCCTGACCCGGATCTGGGCCATACCCTCCAAATACCTGGACCTGCCTCTCAGTTTTTTTGCACTACCTTACTTTCCTTTTTCTATTTTCTATTTATGATTTATAATTTAAATTTTTAATATTTAACTATCGATTTGTACTCCAGGGAGCAAGAAGAGCAGAACCAAATATCACTGTGATGATTGTACGCTCTAGTATCAATCATCTGGCGACAATGAAGTAAAAAGTATCGGGACTCACATACTGTAAAAACTTTGTCAAATGTGTCCAGGAAAATTTCCTTAATCAAGAGGTCCCAACTAGAGAGAGTGATCTCCTATTAGGGAACAGGACAGGACATGTGACACAGAATGGTCATTTATGCATGGAACTGGAAGAGATGGGGGAGACCCAAGTAGATTTTTTTAACGTCTGCATTTACTCAGAAGGCGGACAGAGTCGTAGTAGTGAGGCAAAGGCAGCTGTGAGATCACAGACCCCATACAGATTACAGAGGAGGAGGTGTTTGCATTCTTGAGGCAAATTAGGGTGGATAAACCCTTAGGACCTGACAAGGTGCCCCCTCTGATGTTATGGGAGACTAGTGCAGAAACCACAAGGGCCCTAACACCCTTAGTGACTGGTGAGGTGCCAGAGGACTGGAGGATAAAGAAAGGTTCCAAGAATAAGCCAAGAAATTATAAACTAGTGAGCCAGCCTACAGGAAAGCTGTAGATGGGGTTGAAAGATTACAGAGAAAATTTACAAGGATGCTGCCAGGACTGGAAGACCTGAGTAAAGCCTGATTTATACTTCTGTGTCAACTTGACACCGTAACCTACGCAAGTGACGGACACGCGTTGTGAGCATTTACACTTGTGCGTTGGTGTGTCTGCGTCGCCCTGCAATTTGGGCACGTCACGCATGCGCACACACCTGCCCGTGCAAGACTTCATGGTCATGGTAGTCTTTCTTGGGGTAAACAAGAAGCGAGCGTCTTTTTTCGTAAAAGTGAAATGTGTCCTCCATAATTTCGGATGTCTGTAAAGCTTTATGGAAAGCATTGCAGCCAGAGTTTCTTCCCTGCCCTTCAGTTGCCCAATGGGAAGCTATTGCAGAATAGGATGAAATGCGATGCTACCAAGCGGACCATTCACAGCTGTTGTGTTCTGCATTGCCGCGACGCGTAGTTACATTTTGGGAGAGATGCGCGTCAGGCTATGGCGTAGGGATCCGCGTCGGCTCTGCGTGGGGATTGCGGCGACGCAGTACTTACAGCGTTGAGTTGACGCAGAAGTATAAATCAGGCTTTAGAAGGGAAGATTTACTATGTTAGGATTTTATTCCTCAGAACATAAAAGATTGAGGCTAGATTTGACAGAGGTTACAAAATTATGAGGAGCATAGATTGAGTAAACGCAAGCTTGCTTTTTCCACTGAGGATGGGTGGGACTATGACTAGTGGTCATTAATATAAGGGTGAAAGGTGAAAAGTTTAAGGGGAACATGAGGGAAAACATCTCCACTCAGAGGGTTATGTGAGTATGGAACGAGCTGCCAGTGCAAGTGGTGCATGTGAGCTCGATTTCAACATCCAAGAGAAGTTTGGATAGGCACATTGATGCTAGATGTATAGCGGGTAATGGACCCGGTGACAGATGATGGGAGCAGGCAGATTAAATAGTTTGGCACAGACTAGATGAGGCCTGTTGCTGTGATGTACTTTTTTATGACTCATCTATGACTCTACCAGTAGTGGGTAAATTATTGGAAAGTATTCCAAGAGATATACAAGTATTTAGATAAACAGTGACTGATTAGGGATAGTCGACATGGCTTTGTGTATAGTAGGTCATGTCTAAACAAACTTATAAAGTTTGTCAAGGAAGTTACCAGGGAAGTTGATGAAAGCAATGCAGTGGATATTATCTACATGGACTTTTGCAAGGCCTTTGACAATGTCTTGTGTAGGAGGTTGTTTATAAAGGCTCAGTTGCTTGGCATAAAAAGTTCAAAGTAAAATTTTTTATCAGAGTGCATACATATCACTACATAAAACCCTGAGATTCTTTTTCCTTCAGGTGTACTCAGCAAATCTACAGAATAGTAACTGTAACAGGGTCAATGAAAGAGCAAGAGCATAGAAGACAACAAACTGCAAATGCAAATGTAAATAAATGTCAATAAATAATAAGAACATGAAATAACACAATAAAGAGTCCTTAAAGTGAGCCCATTACATGTGAAACATCTCAAAAGAGGAGTGTAGTTATCCTCTTTTGTTCAAGAGCCTGATGGTTGAGGGGCAGTAACTTTTCTTGAACCTGGTGGTGCAAGTCCTGAGGCTCTTGTTCCTTCAACCTGTTGGCAGCACCAAGAAAAATACATGGTCTGGGTGGTGAGTATCTTTGATGGATACTGCTTTCCTACGTCGACATCAGGAAGAGGTGGTAAATTGGATTAGACATTGGTGTCATACGAGAAGCCAGGGAGTGGTGGTAGATTGTTGCCTCTCTGACTGGAGGTCTGTCACTAGTGCTATGCCACAGGAATCAGTACTGTATCTGTTCTTTAATGATATGGTTGATAATATAGTAAACAGGATCAGCAAATTTGCTGATGACACCAGGATTGCGGGTGTAGTGGACAGTGAGGAAGACTATCAATGCTTGGTGAAAGATTTGGACTGGCTGGAAAAATGGGCTGAAAATTGGTAACACATACAAAATGCTGGAGAAACTCAGCAGGTCAGGTAGCATGTGCAGAAATGAAAAAAAAACAGTTGACTTTCTGAACCAAAACTCTTCATCAAGACTGGGAATGATGCCAGAATAATGAGGTGGAAGTGGGGAGAGGGGGAGGAAGACCAGTTAGAAGGTGATTGCTGAAACCAGGTAGGTGGGGGAAGGAAGGATGAAGAAAGAAGTTGATAATGACTGATGACTGTTGGCTTCACCTGAAAGAAGTGCATTCAGCTGCAGCATCGAACATTCCACTTTAAGGAGTTGGAGTTGGAACTGCATGAAATATCAAAGCTTTCAATAGGAACTAGACAAGCTGGAGAAAAAACAGATGGAATTGAATGCAGACAAGTGTGACGTGTTGCACTTTGGGAAGACCAAAGAGGATACGCCTTACACAGTGAGCTGTAAGGTACTGAGGGTTGTGGCAGAACAAAGGGATTTGGGAATCATCATCATCATCATCATCAGGTGCCATGCCCAATTTGAGCTTTGACTGCCATGGCCCACACACTCCTGTTTCGGGTCAAGTGGATCAGTTCATTGGTATTCATTTCCAGTTCTCTGGCTGCTGTCTCCATCATCATTTGTCTTTGCCTTCCTCTCAATCTTTCCCATAATTACCGAGCATTCTAACTCCTCATGCCCAATGAAGTCACATTGTCTTTTCATGATCTCATACATTATTTCTCTTTTCGTGCTTGCTCTGTTCATGACATCCTCATTAGATATTCATTTTGTCCATGATATTCTTTGCATCCTCCTCAAAAACCACATCTCTGCTGCTTCAATTCATTTCCTCGTGTTACTAGATATTGTCCAACATTCTGAGCCATATATAGGCATCTGTTAGTCTCATGAGACCATGGATTTGCGCCTTGGAAAGTTTCCAGGGCGCAGGCCTGGGCAAGGTTGTATGGAAGACCAGCAGTTGTCCATGCTGCAAGTCTCCCCTCTCCATGCCACCAATGTTGTCCAAGGGAAGGGCATTAGGACCCATACAGCTTGGCACCAGTGTCGTCGCAGAGCAATGTGTGATTAAGTGCCTTGCTCAAGGACACAAACACCGCCTCAGCCAAGGCTCGAACTAGCAACCTTCAAATCATTAGACGAACACCTTAACCACTTGGCCACGCGCCAACATGAGCCATATAACATAACTGGATAAACGTAACATTTCAGTGTTCTGAGGCAGGTTGTCATGCCTAGTTTAATGTTGGTCAGTATACTCTTCATTCACATAAAGGTGTCTTTTGCCATCCCTTTTCTTCTTTTGATGTCCATGTTGCACCTGCCATCTGATGTCACCCAGCTTCCTAAGTAGCAAAAGTTCTGTACTTGTTTTATGCCTTGCCCGTTTATTCTCAGCCTGCAGATAGGATTCTCCTTCTTGTTGGATATCACCATACATTCTGTCTTTTTGCAATTGATAGATAGACCCATTTTTGCACTTTCTTCAACAGTTATATCAATTAAGTTTTGTAGTTCTTCCTCCATACTTGCAATTAACACAGTGTCATCCGCATATCTAAAGTTATTGATGTTTTCACCACCAACTTTGATTCCCAAAATGTCTCTTATTTTTTGTAATATTGTTTCACAGTACACATTAAACAAATCAGGGGAGAAAACACACCCTTGTCTAACGCCGCTCTTGATTTCCGTAAACTGACTCACTTCTCCATCTATTCTTACAGTGGCAGTTTGTTCCCAGTACAGATTTCTGATTAGGCGGAGGTCCTTCGAATCTAGATCTAGAGTTTCCTGTAATATTTCAAATAACTTATTGTGCTTCACTTTATCAAATGCTTTTGTGTAATTGATAAAACGAACAAACAAATCTTTTTGCACTTGAATAGCTCCTTCTGATAGTAACCTTAACATCACTATCACATTTCTTCTACCTTTGTCTTTCACAAAACCACATTGTTCTTTTCCTGTTTCAGCTTGTATCTCACTTTTAGCTCTTGTCATCAAAATTCTTAGAAGTATCTTAGTGATATGACTCATTAAACTTATGGTCCTATGTAATTCACATTCTATTACTCCAGGTTTCTTAGGAAGAGTGATAAATACTCATTTTTTCATCTCTTCTGGTATTATTCCAGTCTCATAAATGTCATTGATTAAATCAGTAAGTTTTTCAATTCCATAATTTTCAAGGGCGATAATTTGTTCTATTACTAATTCATCAGGACTTGCTGCCTTTCCTTTCTTCATCTTATTTATTGCATTACGAATTTCAGATTTTAAAATACTTGAACCTTCAATGTTCTTCTTAATTTCTGGTTGATTGCCTCGATCATCTTCAAACAATTCCTGAATATACTCAGTCCATCTGTTTATAATCTCATCTTTTCCATGATAATGGTACCATCCTTTGCTTTCAAACATCCACCTGAAGAACAGAGGAGCTTTTTACCAGTGATATTCTTGATTTGGTGATGTAACCTTTTTGGATTAGTAATAGGGATTCTTTCTAATTGCTTGCATTCCTTGTTTAACCATTCTTTTTTGGATTTTTGACATAAACTTTTAACTTTTTTATCTAAGGACTTATGTTCTATAGGATTTGCTTTCTTCTGTCGCTTTTATAACCGTATAACATATAACCATATAACCATATAACAATTACAGCACAGAAACAGGCCATCTCAGCCCTTCTAGTCTGTGCCGAACTCTTACTCTCACCTAGTCCCACGGACCTGCACTCAGCCCATAACCCTCCATTCCTTTCCTGTCCATATACCTATCCAATTTAACTTTAAATGACAACATCGAAACTGCCTCAAACACTTCTGCTGGAAGCTCGTTCCACACTGCTACCACTCTCTCAGTAAAGAAGTTCCCCCTCATGTTACCCCTAAACTTTTGCCCTTTAACTCTCAACTCATGTCCTCTTGTTTGAATCTCCCCCACTCTCAATGGAAAAAGCCTATCCATGTCAGCTCTATCTATCCCCCTCATAATTTTAAATACCTTTATCAAGTCCCCCCTCAACCTTCTGTGCTCCAAAGAATAAAGACCCAACTTGTTCAACCTTTCTCTGTAACTTAGGAGATGAAACCCAGGTAATATTCTAGTAAATCTCCTCTGTACTCTCTTAATTTTCTTTTCTTTTCAAATCTTTTCATTGTATATATAGGAAAAATAACATGAGTACATCGAAGTAACAACACTTACAATGCCTCAAAAAAACCCATTATCTTAAAGACTGAAAACAAAATTTTGCGATAACAAAAAAAAACCTACTGAGCAGAAAAATGAGAAAAAAAAGAGAACCCATTAGGTGTACAATCCCGGAGCCATGCGTCATACAAAAAGCTTCTAAAAATGAACATCAAATCGCCAGCAAGGAAAGAAAATATACTAAAAAAATTTACAATTAGATCATGGAAAAATTATATTAATGATCACAAATGATAATAATGAGCAAATGAGCCCCATCTTTTCTCAAAATCAAATAAAGGTTCAAAGGTTCGACTTCTAATTTTCTCCAAACTAAGACATAGCATCACTTGAGAGAACCATTGTGACAAAGTGGGAGCTGATGTATCCTTCCACTTCAACAAAATGGCCCTCCTAGCTATCAATGTAACAAATGCAATAACATGTTGGTCAGACACAGAAGTACCATGAATATTTTGAGGAACTATTCCAAAGAGCACAGTTAATTTATTAGGTTGTAAATTAAATGTAAGTGCTTTAGAAATTGTTGAGAAAACCAACTTCCCGAATTGTTCCAATATAGAACAAGACCAAAACATATGTGTCAGTGTAGCTATCTCAGGTTTACATCTATCACAATGACTATCAACATTAGGAAAGATTTTAGAAAGTCTCTCCTTTGTCAAATGATAACGATGTACAATTTTAAATTGAATCAATGAATGGCTAGCACAAATTGAAGAAGAGTTAACCAACTTCAATATCCGCATCCAATCCTCTGTCATAAAAGTCAAATTAAGTTCCTTTTCCCAATCCTGTTTAATCTTAGATAAAGGACGCTTATCCCATTGTAATAATAAATTATCAATTCTTCCAATAGAACCCTTAATCAAAGGATTCATACTCATAATAGTATAACAGGTCAGCCTCCAATATGTAAGGGAAATTACTTAAATATTTTTGTAAAAAATATCTAACTTGAAGGTATTGCAGAAAATGTGAGCATGAAAGAGAATATTTATCAATTAATTGTTCAAAAGACATCAATCTATCTTCTTTAAATAAATCCAAAAAAGAATTAATACCTTTATTTTTCCAAAGTAAAAAAATTGGATCACTCAAAGAAGGCTTGAAAAAGTAATTTCGGCAAATTAAACTACAAAGTTTAAATTTTTTAAGATTAAAAAAATTGTGGAACTGGAGCCAAATTTTGTAAAGAATACTTAATCACAAGATATAGGTTTAAGTTAACAACTTTACCTAATTGTATAGGTAAAGGAGCTCCCAATAGCGAGGTTAAATAAAACTGTTTTACAACTTTCAGTTCCAGGTCTACCCAAATTGGCCAATCACTCTTATCAACCCAGTATAACCAAAAAGACATATATCGCAGATTAACAGCCCAATAATACATTCTAAAATTAGGCAAAGCAAGACCTCCATCCTTTTTCAATTTTTGTAAATGACATTTACTAATTCTTGGTCTTTTATATTCCAAATAAAAGATAAAATAATAGAATCAATCCGATCAAAAAACTTCCTGGTCAAAAAAACAGGAACATTCTGAAATAAATATAAAAATTTCGGTAAAATCATCATTTTAACTATATGAATATGACCAACAAGTGAAAATGTAAGTGGACTCCATCTACTAAATAAATACTTCATAGAGTCTACTAAGGGAACAAAATTAGCTTTATAAAGATCCTTATATTTTTTAGTAATTATAATACCTAAATATCTAAAAGAGTCTGAAACTTTAAAAGGAGTATTATCATATATAGAGACAGAATCATTTAAAGGAAACAATTCACTTTTACTAAAATTTATTTTATATCCTGAAAAACCTCCAAATTCATTAAATAATTTTAGCAAGACAGGAATGGATTCATCAGGGTTAGATATATAAACCAATAAATCATCAGCATAAAGAGAGACCTTATGCATGGTCTCATTCACAAAGATCCCATGGATATTTTTAGCCTCACGAAGAGCAATAACAAGGGGTCTAATATTAAATTAAACAACAAAGGACTTAATGGACAGCCTTGCCTTGTCCCCCGTGAAAGCTGAAAAAAAGGAGATCTGCAATTGTTAGTGACAACAATAGCAATAGGGGCTTTATATATCATTTTAATCCAATTATTAAAATTAACACCAAAGCCAAATTTCTCTAAAACATTGAATAAATATTTCCATTCGACTCGGCCGAATGCTTTTTCAGCATCCAAAGATACAACACATTGTGGAGTTTTAGAAGAGGATGAATATATAATGTTAAATAGTCTCCGAACATTTGAAAAGGAATAGCGACCCTTTATAAAGCCTGTTTGATCTTTACAAGTAATTTTACCCAAAATATTCTCCAACCGATTGGCCATTATCTTTGATAAGATCTTAGTGTCAACATTCAGTAATGAAATAGGTCTATATGAAGCACAGTCAGTAGGATCTTTATCTTTTTTAAGAATTAAAGAAATAGAAGCCTCATAAAAAGTAGAGGGTAAGTCACCTTTCACAAAAGAATCCTTAAACATTTCTAACATATATGGAGAGTGCAACTTTCCAAATTTTTTATAAAATTCTACAGGATAGCCATCAAGTCCTGGGGACTTACCAGATTGCATTGAAAAAATAGCTTTATGAATTTCGGCTTCAGTAATTTGAGCATTGAGAGTTTTTTGATCCTCAGCCGAGATTTTAGGAAAAACAATCTTTCGTAAAAAAGCATTCATTTTAAAGGAATCTAACAGACATTGAGATTTATATAGCTCAGCATAAAAATCTTGAAAAATCTTATTAATTTCTTCATATTCCTGAGCTAAGGTACCGTCTTTCCTATGAATTTTCATGATTTGCCTTTTGGCTGCAGCCATTTTTAATTGAGATGCAAGCAGTTTATTATTTTTATCTCCAGGCATATAAAATTGGCTCTTTAACTTAAGCAAATAACCTTCAATGGGATGAGTTAATAACAGGTTATATTGTGATTGAAGTTCCACCCTTCATTTAAATAAATCGGTATTGGGGGAAATTGCATAAATATTATCTAAATCTTCAATTTGTTTTGAAATTCTATCTAATTCTGCATTAGTTTGTTTTTTAAGTTTCGCTGAATAAGAAATAATCTGACGACATAAAAATGCTTTAAAGGTATCCCATATAAGTAATTTAGACGTACCCCCTATATCATTAAAAAGAAAAAATTCTTTTATCTGGGTTTCAATGAAACTGACAAAGTCAGAGTTTTTGCAATAATGTCTGAGACATGCGCCAAGGTGGACGGGCAAGAATGACATCATCAAATTCAAAAGACAAACTCAGAGGTGCATGATCAGATATAGCAATAGCGTCATATTCGCAAGTTTTAACACTAGGCAAGAAGTGGGGATCGATTATAATATAATCGATCCTTGAATATTTTTTATAAACATGTAAGAAGAAAGAATATTCTCTATTATCAGGATGAAGATACCTCCACAAATCAATCAACCCAAAATCAATCAAAAAGGAATTAATAAATGACGCGGATCGATTTGGAAGTCGCTGATTGGTTGAGCTGTTATCAATCATAGGGTTTAAACAGCAATTAAAATCCCCACCCATTATGAGCATATATTCATTTAAGTCAGGCAGTAAAGCAAATACCTTTTTAAAAAAAGGATCATCTAAATTAGGACCATACAAATTAAACAAAACAACTTTTCTGTTACAAATTGTTCCTTTAATAGTTAAAAATCTACCATTAGAATCTGATTCGATATCCTCTTGAATAAATATATTAGCTTTAATGAAAATAGACACGCCTTTTGTTTTACTCTGAGAAGTAGAGTGGAATTGCAAACCATTCCACCATCTAAAAAATCAATTTTGATCTCCCGCCCTGATATGTGTCTCTTGAGCAAAAATTGTATCAGGTTGGAATCAGTTAATAATTTTAAAAGTTTTCTTTCGTTTAATAGGATGATTCCAACCATGTACATTCCAACTTAATATATTAATCCATTTGAACAGCATACTATAATTTCATTCTACTTTATACATGCACAGAGCACATACCAATACAGAATTATCAAAGATGGCGGTGATGAAGAATACAATCAAGTAAAAAACACGCATGCTCCAGAACCACCCAATGGGAAAAAACTAACTCTAAACCCACCCACCCACACCCGGAAACCCGAAAAAGGCAAACGATCTACAATAGAATTCAAAGCTGCTGACTGCTCTGTCTGTGTTTTCTTTCCCTCCCCCCAGTTAGTAACAAAGTAGAGTGACCTTGTGAAAAAGTCAATAAAGTCTCAGCAAAAAAAGGTATTTACATTCCATCGACTAATAAACAAGAAAGAACCAAAAATAATGTTATCTCTTAGAGAGAAAAACCAGCACCATGTTTAAGTTTAATATTAATTCCCTGAAAAAGCTTTATATTCAATTATAAAATGTTATAATAAAACAAAAAAATATATAAAAAGCCCTATTAGTAGGAAAAAACTACCAATTAGCTACCAAGTATTAAATTAAAGGAACAAATCACCTTATCGTCTTCCCTCAGTCATAGAATGTCCAGAGATCATTTGAACAGAGATGCTTAAACCATAAATCTTTCCAAAGGAAAACCAATAATATGCAATAAAGAACGTCTCTCCATCTTCTTTAATTAGTCTCTCGATGAAATATACAAGTGACCTTCAAAAATCTTCTTTCCAAAACGCGAATAATATACAAATAGCCAAACAGCCTTTCAGATGGATCATTCAACAGCGATGTCGGTGACAGCGGCAGGTAATGCCTGAACAAAATCCAGTGCAGCTTTTGGATCAAAAAAAGTACGAGGAGGAGAATTAGCAGGGAAAATTTTAATTCTTGTCGGGTACCTCAGAGACAGAAAAAGATTTTTATCATATGCTTGTTTCATTACCAGGGCAAATTTTGATCTTTGTTCCATTATCTCTCTTGGATAATCTTCATAGAAGCAGAGCTCAGATTCCATAAATCTAAAAACACTCTGTTTTCTTGCCTGTCGCATTACTTGATCTTTAATTTTAAAGTGATGAAAGCAAACCAGAACAGATCTTGGTTTACTAGAATCCTTCGATTTCGAGATAAACGCCCTGTGTGCCCTTTCTATAGCAAGCGGCTTTGATAGAATGGCAGGAAATAAAGTGTGGAAAAGCTTACCAAAGTAAGCCGTTAGATCTCCACCTTCAGCTCCTTCCTGCAGCCCAACAATTCTTATATTCCTTCGTCGAGACCTAGTTTCCAGGTCTATAATCTTATTTTGGTATCTTTCCAAACAAGTTGTAGCTTCAGACAACTTTTGCCTAGTTATCTTCAATCCCTCTTCATATGAAATAACTTGAGTTTCCAGGTCTTTAAGTTTTCCCAGAAATGACTTCATTTCATTACTATTCTTTTCCAGTTGGTCTTTAATTGATCCATTCTGATCCTTAATTGAATTCAGTGTCCGAACGATATCTTCAGCCCACTATGCCATTTCATCAGATCTTTCCTTTTGCACCTTTCCTTTCCCATTACCTTTATCACTAGGTTCAGGTAGATTCTTCCCACTTCTTGTAGACATAGACATATTGATCCCCCTCAAGAATCAACAAGTAAAAATTTTAAATTCAAAGCTTAAACTAGGGGGAGAGAAAGAAAACTAAGAGCAACACAAAAATACTGCTACTCCATTTGCAGACAGGGGCGGTCCTCCCCTGTGCCACACATCCAATCACACTCCCTCACCTGTACCACAAAACTCTCCCCTGACCATCCACCTGAGCACAGCTCTTCTTGCTTGCATTATACCTCTAATGTTACCTTCCCTCAGCCGCACTACACATTGAATCACTAAATGACAATCAGGGCTAGTGTATGATTAGAAAAGTTAATTGTGATTAAATTGAATTTTAATCAGAACCCAAATCCCAAAACATTTGTATTTCCACTTCCCTTCAACTTGCTGTTGATTAATTCTGCAAGTTACACACTAAGAACAGTGATTATTGAGTGAGGTACAGTTAAGAGAACAGAGAAACAAGCCTACATGGATCTGTTTGTGTCTGTCTGGGTTTGGGTGAGTGACTGAACCACACTGAGGTAAATAGGAATCAGTGCCAGGATGGTCTGAGTGATTTGAGTTTACATCCCACTGGATCCAAATCTAGATTGTTTCCAGAATTTCTATCAGAATCAGAATCAGGTTTATTATCACCGGCATGTGACATGAAATTTGTTAACTTAGTAGCAGCAGTTCAATATGTTACGAGAATACACATAAAATTAAGATGTTTGCTGGCCTGGGCTAGCATCAGTGGCATCAGCAGTTGGTCTGCCACCTGCCCTCAGGGGAAGGAGAGATAAGGAACAATGGAGCAGTGTCTGGAGATGTGTAATAAAGGGATGTGGGAGAGAGAGCTGTCTGGAGCGGCTCCCCCCTTTGAACCCTGAACTGTTTGAAGTGATGGACAGGCGATACCCCAGCAGGGAGATAAAAAGGGACAGGTTCGCTAAGACAGACACACACGCCACCCGAGGTAACGAGACCCTGGAAGCGGTACGCTTCTCACGAGTGGGTGAGAAGTACCAGACAACGACAAGGGTGGAAAGGTACGATCAGCGGGAACCCGGTGTGTGTCCGCCCTTGCCTGGGTGCCGGGTTCACTGCAGAGGATCGACCGCATCTGGAGGAGGGGTCACAGTCGGTGACCTCAGGTGACATCACCAAGGACCCGCCCAAATGCTGTTTGTGAGCCATCTCGCTGGTCTGTGAGTGAAGCCGTTCTGAATGATCAGTTGTTCCTATTCTATGTCTCTCTTCCCCCACCTTGTCCATCGCCATGGCAACGATTACTGCGAACTGAACTGGACTGAACTTTGAGTCATTTTGAAATTGGTCATTTACCCCTAGACAACGATAGAGCTTGATTGATGCTGTTATCTTAATGCTGTGCACATGTGCGTTTATCATCGCTGAACTGTTGCATTTATTATCCTTTCGATTACTGTGTTGCTTGTTTCTTTAATAAAACTTTCTTAGTTCTAGTACTCCAGACTCCAACTGAGTGATCCATTTCTGCTGGTTTGGCAACCCAGTTACGGGGTACGTAACAAATACAATATATAATATAGAAGAAAAAAATAATAATAGATAAATAAATCATATTCAGTATACTTTATACAGTATATGTATATTGAGTTGATTAAAAATTGTGCAAAAAACAGAAATATTATATATTAAAAAAAAGTGAGGTGGTATCCAAGGGGTCAATGTCCATTTAGGAATCGGATGGCAGAGGAGAAGAAGCTGTTCCTGAATCGCTGAGTGTGTGCCTTCAGGCTTCTGTATCACCTACCTGATGGTAACAGTGAGAAAAGGGCATGCCCTGGGTGCTGGAGGTCCTTAATAATGGATGCTGCCTTTCTGAGACACCACTCCCTGAAAATGTCCTGGGTACTTTGTAGGCTAGTGCCCAAGATGGAGCTGACTAAATTTACAACCTTCTGCAGCTTCTTTCAGTCCTGTGCAGTAGCCCCTCCATACCAGACAGTGATGCAGCCTGTCAGAATGCTCTCCACAGTACAACTATAGATGTTTTTGAGTGTATTTGTTGACATACCAAATCTCTTCAAGCTCCTAATAAGGTATAGCCGCTGTCTTGGCTTCTTTATAACTCCATCGATCAGGTTAGATCCTCAAAGATCTTGACACACAGGAACTTGAAACTGCTCACTCTCTCCACTTCTGATCCCTCTATGAGGATTGGTATGTGCTCCTTCATCTTACCCTTCCAGAAGTCCACAATCAGCTCTTTCATCTTACTGACGTTGAGTGCCAGGTTGTTGCTGCGGCATCACTCCACTAGTTGGTATATCTCACTCCTGTACACCCTCTCGTCTCCATCTGAGATTCTACCAACAATGGTCGTATCGTCAGCAAGTTTATAGATGGTATTTGAGCTATGCCTAGCCACACAGTCATGTGTATATAGAGAGTAGAGCAGTGGGCTAAGCACACACCTCTGAGGTGCACCAGTGTTGATTGTCAGCGAGGAAGAGATGTTATCACCAATCTGCACAGACTGTGGTCTTCTGATTAGGAAGCTGAGGTCATACCTGGAGGTGGGGAAATATCCCCCAATTTGAGCCAGTAGCTGGAGAGTATTTGGTGACCACCCAAGTTCAGCTTTCACTCAAAGGAGTCAAGTCTATGCCTCTGATCCAGCAGATGCGCAGGTGAGATTGGCTATCTGGCCTATGTCCTATGTATATTTCCATTCTCCACCCGACCTTCCCCTAGCATTTCCCCTCTTTCTCCTACTTTCCTTTTTTCTGTTTCAGCTCCCTCTTTCCCAGCTTCTCACTGTTTCTATCACTGTCTCTTGCTCTTGCTCTCTATCTGTCTGTCTCTCATACTCTCTATTTCTGACTCTGTCTATCTCCGTCTGCTTAACAATTTGTCTCGCTGTCTCTCTGTTTCCTGCTTTCTCAGAAAATTCAAAGATCAAAGTTCATTTATTATCAAAGTATGTATACAGTATAGAACTTTGAGAGTCATCTTCTGGCAGGCAGCCACACAATACAGAAACACAATAGGCCCTGTTTAAAGAAAGCCCCACACACAACGAAGACCATCAAACACCCAATGTGTGAAGAAAGAACAAATCATGCAAACATAAAAAGTAAACAAATAGCATTTACCTCAGAGTCCCCAAAAGTGAATCCAGAAGAGTATCTAGTAGTTTTGTGAATGGTCTGCGAGATGTTGTTGTTGGTCACTGATGCCATTTTGTCTTGGGCTTCCTTACTTCCTTTGCTTCCACTCCCTCTGTTCAAGATCAAACTTTCTCTCTCCAGCTGTCACCATCCTCTCACACAATAACCTCTTTGTCTCTTCCCCTCCTTCCCACAACTTTGCTTACTACCCTCTACTCCACTCTACTGTCTTTCTCCCTACCTCTCTCCTTTTTGCTTCTCCATTCCATCTCTCTCTTTTTCTCTGCCTGGATGTCCCTTCACTCACTCCTTCACACTTTCAAGGGCTTAGAAAATCCCTAATGCTTAACCTGAATATCTGGTATTGCTGTTCTTCTGGTTTGTTTGATATGTTCCCATGCCTAGTAACTGACAAGTAGTTTGACAGGAAGTAGGGGAGATGTAGGGGAAGCCCAATATCTGTTCTTTGTGCTGGGGGAAATGTGCTCTATTTTCTGGTGTATTGATTTTTTTTTAATGTTTGGGAAAGAATGATTTAAGTCACTGTGCACTAAATGACAGGAGTTGCTCAAGCTCTGATTATTCAATGCTGGTCTTTTTATCAGTGAGAGCTGTTTATATGTTAAACATTCCACACCTCTTACTGTTCTGAAAACTGGAACAAATTGTACAACCTCCACCTTTATCCAGTTTGTGCCGGATTTAACACTTCCGGTAACTTTACCCACATTAAACAACTTCTAGTTCCTTTTGCACAATCCCTGTTTCTTGGTAATTTACCCATGCAGATGGAGCAGATTAAGTTTAACAAAGAAGGGAAATTTCATTCTAAAAAGCTATTTTGAAGGCAGCTGGCATTGCCTGCCTGTGCACTTAATCGGCCCCAAATCCCCTACAGGGGCAGGAGGAAGTGAAAGGGATGAAGGTGCCCTGCAGGGCATTTTCTTCAGTTCCACGTCCAGACTGTCTGTCTAAGTGGAATAACAAAATATCTCAATAACATCTTAAATGAACGTTAGAAAATCAACCTTTATTTGAAGCAATCAACCAGGATAAGTGGAGAACACGAGATTCTGCAGATGCTAAAAATCCAGAGTAACACACACAAAATGCTGGAGGAACTCAGCAGGTCAGGCAGCGTCTATGAAGATATTTGTTCTTGACCTCTGGTGCTGTCTGTGTGGAGTTTTTCTGCTCTTCCTGGGACTGTACGTGTTCCCAGGTGTCATCAGCCTTATTGCCCTATTCCCCTATTCTTTCCCTGTGGACCTAAAGTGACCCAACAGGTACAACGTTGCATTAATTCCACCCTAATGAGCCCAACCGGTAACACACTGCTCCACCTTAAAATCCAAAATGGTGCAGGTTCACACTGAGAGCCCAGAGCTCTTTATGCCAAATAAACCTGCTCACTTAGCAGGCAGCACAGTAGTACAGTAGTTAGCACCACTGCCTCATATTTCCAGAGACTCGGGTTCAATCCTGACCTTGGCTGCTGTCATCGTGGAGCAAAACTACAGCCCAAGATCTTTGACTCAGGTTCAATCCTGATCTTAGTCACCATCTGTGTGTTGTTTGCATCTTCTCCCTCTGACCGCATAGCTTTTCCTTGAGTCCTCCGGTTTCCTCCCACATCCCAAAGGTTGGTGGGTTGATTGGGTGGTGTAAATAAATACTAATGTAGAAACATCATGGAGAAGTGATGAGCAAGTGAGTGACAGTGGTTCGTGGGGAAACTAATAATGGAACTGTACAACATAGACAGAGGTCCTTTTGTCCACCTGGGTGTCAACATCTCAGAGAATCAATCCTGGGTCCAACAAGGAGGAGGGAGGAGAAGATGGCGACGCGACGCGGCGTGCGCGGCTGTTCCGAATGATATCAATATGTATTAACTAGGGGGCCGTACACAATCCGGATTTGATGGAGACAGCCATGAGAAGCACGGAGGAACATCTAGAGAAACTTCTGAATTGCCCGCTTCACTGCCGCAGCTACTGTGCGATCGAGAATCTCCGGAGGGGAAGGCCCCAGATCCTCGGCTTTGCCTGTTGCCTGTTGCCGGGGCCGGGGCTGAAGTGCTCGGCAGAGATGGTGCTCGGTGTCGGAGAGCTGGTCGGAGGCTCGAAGTTTTCGGACGGACTCAGAGTCAGACTGTGGTCGGATGCTGCATTGGCAAGTTTACGGCGCTGGAGGTTCACCGTCTGTGTGAGATGATGGGATTTCGAGAGACTTTGAGACTTTTACCGTGCCCATGGTACGTTCTTATCAAATTGCGGTATTGCTTTGCACCGTTGTAACTATATGTTATAATTATGTGGTTTTTGTCAGTTTTTAAGTCGGTTTGTCATGTGTTTCTGTGATATCATTCTGGAAAAACATTGTATCATTTCTTAATGCCTGCATTACTAAATGACAATAAAAGAGGACTGTGTGTCCTCATGATCTAAATCTAATCTAAAACACATAGATGCATCCATAAAAAAGGCATTCCAGCATCTGAAGTTTCTTGGAAGTTTAAGGAGATTCACCATGTCATCGAAGACTCTGACAAACCTCTGCAGATGTACAGTGGAAAGCATTCTGACTGCTTTGCATCACAGCCTGGTATGGAAACTCCAACACACAGGAACACAAGAGGCTACAAAGAGTGGTGGACGTGGCCAGCTCCATCACTGTGGACATCTGCAAGAGGTGTTGTCTCAGGAAGGCAGCATCCATCATCAGGAACCACCCCCCAGACCATGACCTCTTCTCAATGCTGCCATCGGGCAGGGGTAGAGGAGCCTGAAGACCCACACCTCAAGATTCAGCAACAGCTTCCTTCCTATTGGCAGCAAACCTTAACACCACCTAGACTATATCCATTTTTACTTCTCTCTCATTCTTGCATTGGTGTTTTATACTTATTTTGCATATATGCATAATTAATATTAATTTAAGTTTAACATACCTGCTCTCATCTTGAAATGACCTGAAAAGCCCTAATTCTACCTCAGACTATGTTTCTCTCAACTAACTATTGCCTTGTTTATATTTATATTTATATTTATTTTGTTATGCAGGTTATGTATAATTTATGTTAATTCTAGGATATGTTAATTTATGTTTGTCATGATTTTAATTTTCATGGTACTGCAAGGCTCAGTGCTGGGACCCCAGTTGTTTACAATATATATTGATGACTTGGATGAGGGAATTAAATGCAGCATCTCCAAGTTTGCGGATGACACGAAGCTGGGTGGCAGTGTTAGCTGTGAGGAGGATGCTAAGAGGATGCAGAGTGACTTGGATAGGTTGGGTGAGTGGGCAAATACATGGCAGATGCAATTTAATGTGGATAAATGTGAAGTTATCCACTTTGATGGCAAAAATAGGGAAACAGATTATTATCTGAATGGTGGCCGATTAGGAGAAGGGGAGGTGCAACGAGACCTGGGTGTCATTATACACCAGTCATTGAAAGTGGGCATGCAGGTACAGCAGGCGGTGAAAAAGGCGAATGGTATGCTGGCATTTATAGCAAGAGGATTTGAGTACAGGAGCAGGGAGGTACTACTGCAGTTGTACAAGGCCTTGGTGAGACCACACCTGGAGTATTGTGTGCAGTTTTGGTCCCCTAATCTGAGGAAAGACATCCCTGCCATAGAGGGAGTACAAAGAAGGTTCACCAGATTGATTCCTGGAATGGCAGGACTTTCATATGAAGAAAGACTGGATGAACTGGGCTTGTACTCGTTGGAATTTAGAAGATTGAGGAGGGATCTGATTGAAACATATAAAATCCTAAAGGGATTGGACAGGCTAGATGCAGGAAGATTGTTCCCGATGTTGGGGAAGTCCAGAACAAGGGGTCACAGTTTGAGGATAAAGGGGAAGCCTTTTAGGACCGAGATTAGGAAAAACTTCTTCACACAGAGAGTGGTGAATCTGTGGAATTTTCTGCCACAGGAAACAGTTGAGGCCAGTTCATTGGCTATATTTAAGAGGGAGTTAGATATGGCCCTTGTGGCTGCGGGGATCAGGGGGTATGGAGGGAAGGCTGGGGCGGGGTTCTGAGTTGGATGATCAGCCATGATCATAATAAATGGCGGTGCAGGCTCGAAGGGCCGAATGGCCTACTCCTGCACCTATTTTCTATGTTTCTATGTTTCTATGTTTATACCCTGGATATGACTGCCCATGACAATAAGCTCAAACTTGAACAGTTTCTCTGCCAACAATAGTGCCTCTTCATGCTAATCCCAAATGGGGCGATAGGACTGAATGATACGCTCTATTGGGAGCATTGACTCACTGGGCTGAATAGCCATGATACTGTAACTCGGGAGGCAACCAACTGAAAGGTCAGTGCTTAACCTGACAACCAGAGATATTGGATTATTTCCAACATCAGGATAACCCAAGACATTCCCTCGCCCACCACTTTCAACATTAGTGACGACACAGTAGTGGGTAGATCAGTCACCCTGGCATCTTGAGTCAAAATATTTTAGGACTTGTTCCCATTCCAGGCAAGTACACTTCGTGCAGCACTGAAGGGATATTGCCTTATTGTGAAAACCATCTTTCCATGAGACATTAAACAAAAGCCCCGCCTGTCCTCCTAAGTCAATCGAAAAGATCTTACAGCCAATGTTTATAAACACAGGAGAGTCAGCAGATGCTGGAAATCTAGAGAAAAATACACAAAATGATATAGGAGTCGTATCTCTAGAGGGAAATAAACAGATGATGTTTCTGGCCAAGACCTGCTGCCTGACTTGCTGAGTTCCTCCAGCAGTTTGTGTGTATGCCACAGCCAATGTTTGACACCCTGGATTAATAACCACTCAAAGACCATCACATAAAAGGAAAACTGATGATTCAGATATTAATATTTGGGTTCTTGATATTGCCTCTCCACCTCCAGGAATGACCACATATTACCGGCTGTAAGAGATGTATTGAGAGGGTACTAAAGGCTGATTAAGTGTGGACACACAAGACATTGGTGAGACCACACTTGCAGTACTGTGTACGATTTTGCACACCCTGAGGTAGGAGACATCATAAACTGGATAGAGTGCAGAGAGAATTTATGAGGATGCTGTCAGGACATGAGAGCCCAGTTACAGCGAGAGGCTGGGCAAGTCGGGTATTTAGTTTTTGTATGATGCTGAGGGGTGGTCGTATAGAGGTTTATAAAACATTAAAGGGCAAAGACGGGGAGGACACACTGAGTCTTTTTTCCAAGGAAGGTGAGCTAAAAACTAGAAGGTATGGGTTTAAGGTGATGGGTGAAAGATTTATCTATCTAAAATTCTATAGAAGTGAGGGAAAATGGCATCAACTTCATGGACCCTGTACAGATTACAGAGGAGGAGGTGTTTGCTACCTTGAGGCAAATCAGAGTGAATAAATCCCCAGGGCCTGACAAGGTGTTTGCCTGGACCCTACAGGAGACAAGTGCAGACACTTCCAGGGCCCTAACAGAGATATTTAGATCATCCATAGTGAGAGGAGTGGTACCGGAGGTTCAGAAGATAGTTAATGTTGTTCAGTTTTTTAAAAAAGGCTCCAAACATAAAGCTGGGAATTATAGGCTGGTGAGTCTGACATCAGTTGTGGGAAAGTTAGTGAAAGTATTCTAAGGAACCAAATATATAAAAATTTGGATAGGCATGGACTGATTAATGATAGCTAGCATGGCTTTGTGTGTGATAGATCATGTCTAACCAATCTTATCAAGCTTTTCGAGCAAGTTACCAGGAAAGTAGATGAAGGCAAGGCAGTGGATATTGTCGACATGGACTTTAGTAAGTCATTTGACAAGGTCCCATATGGGAGGCTGGTCAAGAAGATGAAGTCACACAGCTAACTATTGGATTAGACATTGACTTTGTGGGAGAAATCAGAGTGTGGTAGTAGATAGTTGCCTCTCTGACTAGAGGCCTGTGACTAGTAGTGCACCGCAGGGATGAGTGCTGGGTCCGTTGTTGTTTGTCATCTATATCAATGATCTGGATGTTAATGAGGTTAACTGGATCAGCAAATTTGTAGATGACACCAAGATTGGGGGTGTAGTGGACAGTGAGGAAGACTATCATGGCTTGCAGAGAGATCTTCACCAGCTGGAAAAATGGACTGAAAAATGGCAGATGGAATTTAATGCAGACAAGTGCAAGGTTTTGCACTTCAGTAGGACCAGCCAGAGTAGGACTTACACAGTGAATGGTAGGGCATTGAGGAGTGTGGTAGAACAAAGGGATCTGGGAATACAGGTACATAATTCACTGGCAGTGGCATCACAGGTAGATAGGGTTATATTGAATGCTTTTGGCACATTGTCCTTTATAAATCAATGTACTGAGTACAGAAGATTAGATATTATGTTGAAGCTGTATAAGAGGTTGGTGAGGCCTAATTTGGAGTATTGTGTGCCATTTTGGTCACCAACCTACAGGGAAGCTGTAAACAAGGGGTGAAAGAGTGCAGAGAAAATTTACAAGCATTTTGCTGGGTCTGGAGGACCTGAGTTATTAGGAAAAATTGAATAGGTTAGGATTGTATTCTTTATGACTTAGAAGATTGAGGGGAGATTTGACAGAGATATACAAAATTATGAGGCGTATAGACAGGGTAAGTGCAAGCAGGTTTTATCCACTGAGGTTGGGTGGGACTACAACCAGAGGTCATGGCTTAAAGCTGAAAGGTGAAAAGTTCAAGGGGAAGATGAGGGGAAACTTCTTCACTCAGAGGGTCTTGAGAGTGTGTAATCAGCTGCCAGCACAAGTGGTCCATCCGAGCTCAATTTCAAAATTTAAGAGAAGTTTGGATAGGTATACGGATGGTAGGGTATGGAGGGCTGTGGTCCCAAATGCAGGTCAATGGGAGTAGGCAGTTTAAATGGTTTCGGCATGGAGAGCCTATTTCAATACTATATTACTCTATTACCCTATGAGACCCCAAATAAGCAAGGTGACATTGGTGGTCTTATCCGTGGCCGAAACAACCCTCAAAAATGAAGAGAAGTGGTAATAGTTAAATCAAAGCCTGTCTGTTTTCAAACTGATGATTGCAAAGTCAAGGGAACTGGTGGCCAGCCAACATGTACAGAATCATTCATTCTCTGTTGCAACATTTGACAACATAAGCAAGGTAATTCCCGGCAATTTGAATATTGTTTCTGGAAAGACCTTCGTTTGATTTGATCTCAAAGGAATGTATCTCTGGATTTGAGGAGGAGTTTCGAGTGAGATGGCTATTTAAACCCTTTCTGAAAGCCCAGGTGCATCAGGGTTCAAGACTGAAGAACAATGCTTCTCCTCCTGCTGCTCGCAATTGCTGTCCTGCCTTCTGTAAGTTCATTTTTCCAGCGTGCGTGCTGGTCATTTCTGTTCTAGGTGGTGTGAGTCTGTATGATCTTGTTGCTCAGTGTTTCACAGGGTGCAGGCCCTCTTCTGCTTGGGAAAGAAAAGCTGCTTGCCCTGCAGTCCCACCGACATTTATCCTACAGAATAGCAGTGTGGGACATGACCAGCAAGCCTGACATTGCTGTCTATCCCTGCAGGGCATAGACCCTACAGCCACTATTAGCAATGCAGTAAAAAAAAATCAGAATCTTATGCTAACAGCTACTCTATTTATTTAGCCCTGCCCTGTCAGAGATATTCCCTATTCCCTCAGCTTTACATTTCCTGCGGTGCAGAAGGTTAATTTTTCACTCTCTTTCCCAGTTCTGATGAAGGATAACAGACCACAATCGCTAACCATTTCTCTCTCCACAGACACTACCTGACCGGCTGAGTGGTTCCTGCATTTTCTATTAGTATCTTGGTCTGTTTGTGTACTTGGATGAGCTTTTAACTCTGTCTCAACTCACCTCCACCACCCTTTGAGGGTTGTGTGTGTAGCACCTGAAACATTCTCTCCAGACACCCCTGTGCCTCACTAAGGGTCAGCAGGAAAGAGATTATAATCTAACCAACAATTCTCTGATTTAGTCACAGTGATTCCCTCTTTCACCAGAATCGCAAGTAATGGTCACAACTATCGATGTTTAAACAGAGTGACAACAGAACCTCAATGAACAGTTGGCAGCAACACTATCTAAGATCATCAACTGAACGGAAGCCTCAGACAGAAGCCATTTTTGACCTGAAATGTTAGCTTAGTTTTTTTCTCTCCTCAGATGCTACCAGACCTGTTGAGTGTTTCCAGCATTTTCTGTTTTTATTTCAAATTTCCAGCATCTGCAGTTGCTTTTGCTTTATGATTTGTTTTACTTCATCTGAATAAGGTGCTGAAGAATGCAAAGAATTCAATGCATTCGATGTGAGGGGTTGTTTCTACTGCTAAGAGAGAGATTTCAATTTGTTTTTGATTCAGAATCGCCTATCAGACTGAGGTGGATGTGTTTCAACAGAATCGATGGGCTGAATGACCTGTGAATCACACAGTGGCATAGAGGGGCCTGGGAGCATGGAAGAAATAACCCTCACATCTAATGGGCAGAAAAATAGTGATTGATCACCCAACATTCACTGTGAAGGAAAATTGAGAAATGGTTTTCATTTGGGTGGGTGTACAATAGAAGGGCTTCTGATGGGTGTGTGTAAAGTGGTTGGGTGTAATAAATCACATGGGCCATAGACTAGGTGGGTAATAGATTGTGGATGGGATGTCTGAGTTATGTTAGAGGTGAAGAAGTGATGTTCATTCACAGGATCATGAATTTAAACAGCACAGAAACCTATCCTTCTGCCATTTCACCATAATGTGTATCCAAGCTTGTCCCATTTCCATTTAAACCTTTTTCTGTTCATGTACCTGCCTAAATTTCTTTTAAATATTGTACTTGTACACACCTCCACAGCTTCATTTGGCACCTTGTTCCATATACTGTCCATCTTCTCTGTGAAAAACTTCCTCCTCAGGTCTTTTTCAAATCTCACCTTAACCTTATGTCCTCCAGTTTTGCACTCCCTTATCCTGAGAGAAAAACTGTTCTACATCGCTCATGATTTTATGCATCTCTGTAAGGTCACACCTAACCCTCCTCACTCCAGGGTAAAAAGTCCCAGTTTATCCATTCTCTGCTTGTAACTCAAACCCTGCAGTCCTGGTAGCATCCTTGCGAACCTTTATAACACCCTAGTCATTTTAATGATGCCTTGTTTAATGACATTGGCTCAGGGGAGGCTGTTACTGTTCTGAATGAGAAATTAATCCCAGTTCCTATGGTTACAGTCTGGTCAGAATGCCAGTGGAACAGTCAACAGTGATGGAATCTGCGAATGTTCTGTGATTTTGCCCGACAACACGTTCCCAGTGCAAAGAATGGAGTATTTGGAAAGAACATCATGGCGGCTCAATATCAGTGTGCAACAAGAAATCAACAAGGTAAGCATTTCCTGGTAGTCTCCAATTTCATTAAAACTGTTGTGATGGAGATTTAACTGTTACAATGATACAGAGTCTGACCAAAGGAGAGACAATTCTGATCAGCATTGACTATCCCTTAATGCCATGACACTAATGTGCTGAGAGAAATAATACTATTGAGTAATTGTCCAAGGGGGAGATTGATTGGTGATAAGGATGGGGCAATTATCAACAAGAGAAATTAATCAGTAATGTGAAGAGGTGTATCAATGGGAAAATTTGGTTGAAATTATGAAATGAATAACTGTGAAGTGATATGGATTCTGTATTTATCATTCAGAACAGTTAATGCTGAAAGGCTACACAGCTTTTAATGGTACAAAACAACACATTGTGTAAGTGTGAAAGGTATAATGATGGAATAGATGAAGCAATATATGATAATTGATATCCAGTGTAGATAATCAGAGACTGTCTTTGGTTTCTAATCTATCTTCCAAACCCCCTGAAACATTTTTACAAGCCATTCAGAATTGTACTTCACAGTACCCTGTTACGTACCCCGTAACTGGGTTGCCAAACCAGCAGAAATGGATCACTCATTTGGAGTCTGGATTACTAGAACTAAGAAAGTTTTATTAAAGAAACAAGCAACACAGTAATCGAAAGGATAATAAATGCAACAGTTCAGCGATGATAAACACACATGTGCACAGAATTAAGATAACAGCATCAATCAAGCTCTATCATTGTCTAGGGGTAAATGACCAAATTTCAAAGTGACTCAAAGTTCAGTCCAGTTTAGTAGTTCAGTTCGCAGTAATCGTTGCCATGGCGATGGACAACGTAGGGGGAGAGAGAGAGAACAGGAACAACTGATCATTCAGACACGGCTTCACTCACAGACCGACGATATGGCTCACAAGCAGCTTTTGGGCAGGTCCTTGGTGATGTCACCTGAGGTCACCGACTGTGACCCCTCCTCCAGATGCGGTCGATCCTCTGCAGTGAACCCGGCGCCCAGGCAAGGGCGGACACACACTGGGTTCCCGCTGATCGTACCTTTCCACCCTGGCCGTTGTCTGGTACTTCCCACCGACTCGTGAGAGGCATACCGCTTCCAGGGTCTCGTTACCTCGGGTGGCGTGTGTGTCGCCTTAGCGAACCGGTCCCTTTTTATCCCCCTGCTGGGGTATCGCCTGTCCATCACTTCAAACAGTTCAGGGTTCAAAGGGGGAGCCGCTCCAGACAGCTCTCTCTCCCACGTCCCTTCATTACACATCTCCAGACGCTGCTCCATTGTTCCTTATCTCTCCTTCCCCTGAGGGCAGGTGGCAGACCACTTGCTGATGTCACTGATGCTAACCTAGGCCAGCAAACATCTTAACTTTATGTGTATTCTCGTCACACTTCCCCCCCTTTAAGGATTTTTACCGGGAGGTAAAAATTACAAACATGAATACATTATTTGATACATACACAAATATACATCTTTATCAGCTATTTGGCTAACACAGCGAGTTTGAAGCTGTCAACACCTTGACAGACAGTCATCACATTTTCTGTTCCTTTTACACGTGTTATTAATAATCCCTTAGACCAGGCTCCAACTCAGCAAACTTCATAGTGGCCAAAAACACTGATGAATTGCGATCAATGTAACCTCTCATTTGGCTTTTTCCCGGACCACAATAACAAGGGTCGTCCCATTCTGACTCAGTTTTCTCTCGCAAGGGCTTAGTAGGAGGGGGACGGGTATTGACCGCAGAGTTATTGCAAAACTTCCTGCAGTACCCCACCATCTCCAAGAGCCTTCTGAGGGCCCTCTTGTCTGTCGGGGTTGGAAGGTCAGCGATAGCCTGCACTGTAGCTTGCATCGCTGCCAGCTGCCCCTGTGTCACCACAATTCCCAGGTAAGTGACCATCATGTGGCCGAATTCACTTTTTTCAAGGTTCACTATCAAGCTGGCTTCAGACAGCCGTATTAAATTGCCAATACACACCTCTGTGTTCATCAGCCCTTTAGTCACTGAATTACTCATTATATATGCGTGTTGTTTGCTAGGCTGACCTATTGTAACAGACATCACCCAATGTCCCAGTTCTTTGCATTGCCTCGGGACAATCAAACACACGGGTGCGAGTCGTTTAATTACTTCTTCTAAAGATTCGCTTTGTTCGGGGATTAAGGGAGAGACTTTATCAGTAGACCTGGCTAGAACAATAGCCTTCTCCCATCTGATCGATCCCATACTAATCTTTTCAAAATGGTTTTTTTCTCTTATCAGGGGGCCCCTAGCTTCATTGATTTCCACGCTAACACCGACCGGGTTTGTTAGCATATCAAAAGCCGGTGACCGTCTCAGTTCGCGTCGGTCATGATCAATAACATTTTTCCCCCTGGGCAGCCGGTAAATCTCTTTCATGATTCCACCAACTGTTTCCTCCAGCACCGCAAAATGTCCACCGGGGGGTACCTCGTGGGCCATGTTAAAAACCTCATCCCCGTAACTCTTTTGCACCACCACCCACTCCTCATCTGCGGATACTGTACTTGATTTCCCTTTTTTCCTTAGCACTTCGTTCTCCGCACAATAGCCTACTAGTTCCCTTGTTAAAGCTGTGTCAGAGAGAGCTGTCTCTGCCAAAACCATCAGCCCCTCGTCTCGCTCCTGCGTCTGCACAAATTCTTTCCTGGCTACTGCTACGTCCGTCCCAGCTCCCTCACTACCTCTTGTCTCACTACACCCCGTCTCATACAAGGTTGGCAGAAACGTTTCAGCTAAATTCACTATCGCGGGCCCGTGATGAACCTGTGAGTCCATGGGTGGGGCCTCAATGCTGGCAGGCTGACCTGTCAGTCTCACGAGTGGGAACACAATTCCTCCGGCGATGTCATTACCGAGCAAGACTTCCACGTCTTTCATCGGTAATTCGGACCTCACCCCGATCGTGACTAGTCCAGAGACCAGGTTGCTTTGTAAGTGTATCTGGTGCAAAGGGACTGACTCTGTCCCTTCCCCAACACCTTTGACCTCTACCTCCCCAGTCCGGGTCTCTGAGCTAAACTCTAATACACTCTTCAGTATTAGTGACTGACACGCTCCCGTGTCTCTCCAGATCCGCACTGGAACTGGTTTTAACCCCTCCTTCACTGACACCAATCCGGCCGAGATAAACCTCTCGCGCCCTTCCTGGACTTTTTCAGACCTGTCCTTCCCTAGCGGTTCGCTTAACAGCTCGATACAGCCATTCAACATTGCCGTTTTTCCTTTTCCCGTCTCCTTCTTTGGGGCAAAGCACCTGGACGCAAAGTGTCCGGCTTTCCCACAATTATAACAGACGACCCCAGGAGACTTCCTACCAGACTGCTCCCGGTCTACCTTATCCTTTTCACTAGTCCCCGGCTTACTTTCTGACTTTTCCGGCGGACTATCCCCGCTGTCCTGACTACCCTTCTGGTAGCCTTTACTCGGGGCAAACGTCATTTTATGCGTCAACGCATACTCATCCGCTAACTTAGCAGTTGCGGCTATCGTGGCTGCCTCTTTCTCATCGAGGTAGGGTCTCATACCCTCAGGGACACAACCTTTAAACTGCTCAATCAGGATCAGTTGTAGCAGTCTGTCATAATCCCCCTCTACCCCCTTAGAGGCGCACCAACGCTCACAATATGTCTGCATCTCATGGGCAAACTCCAAATACGTGCGGTCCCACTGCTTCCTCGCATTCCGGAACCTCTGCCGGTATGCCTCCGGGACCAACTCATAAATCCTGAGGATGGCCTCTTTCACCACCTCATACCTCTGGGCATCTTCCGCGGACAAAGCGGAGTAAGCTTCTTGGGCCTTCCCTTTCAATACACTCTGAAGTAAAACAACCCACTTATCCCTCGGCCAGTCCTGACTTATAGCCACTTTTTCGAAGTGGAGGAAGTACCGATCCACGTCGGTATCGTCAAATGGGGGAACCAGCCTAACCTCCTGGGTCGCCCGGAACCCTCTACCTTGGTTCGGCACGAGCCCCTGCTCGGCCCTTATCTTTAACTTCTCCAGCTCAAATTCCCTTTCCCTCTGTTTCTCCTCTCTCTCCAACTGTCTGTCCCTCTCTTTCTCTTCTCTCTCCAACTGTCTTTCTCTCTCTTGCCTTTCTAACTCTCTCTCCTTCTCTTCGTGTTCTAACTGCCGTACCCAGAACTCGTGCTCGAGTCTCAGTTTTTCAAGCTGTTCCTGTACCGCGTCTCCAGCAGGTTTTTCAATAGACACCACCCCCAGCTCACCTTGGGGAAACACACCTTTAGATACATAGTGCTCTACAATAGCTCTGTGTATCTCCTCTCTCCTCATTGTCGACTTCACCTTAGCAAGATTCAACCGTTTGGGCACAGCTATCAATTCCGATTTCCTGGCATCCTCTAATGCCTCCAAGGTCGACGCCTTTATAAATTCCTCAGCCTCCATTTCTGCTGTTTGTCTTTTCTTTCTTTCAGGAATTTTAACCCAATCAATTTACTCCGTCCCAAATTTAGCGTTCAAAATCCTGGACGAGCCCCCACTTATGTTACGTACCCCGTAACTGGGTTGCCAAACCAGCAGAAATGGATCACTCAGTTGGAGTCTGGATTACTAGAACTAAGAAAGTTTTATTAAAGAAACAAGCAACACAGTAATCGAAAGGATAATAAATGCAACAGTTCAGCGATGATAAACACACATGTGCACAGAATTAAGATAACAGCATCAATCAAGCTCTATTGTTGTCTAGGGGTAAATGACCAAATTTCAAAGTGACTCAAAGTTCAGTCCAGTTTAGTAGTTCAGTTCGCAGTAATCGTTGCCATGGCGATGGACAACGTGGCGGGGGGCAAGAGAGAGAGAACAGGAACAACTGATCATTCAGACACGGCTTCACTCACAGACCGACGATATGGCTCACAAGCAGCTTTTGGGCAGGTCCTTGGTGATGTCACCTGAGGTCACCGACTGTGACCCCTCCTCCAGATGCGGTCGATCCTCTGCAGTGAACCCGGCACCCAGGCAAGGGCGGACACACACCGGGTTCCCGCTGATCGTACCTTTCCACCCTGGCCGTTGTCTGGTACTTCCCACCGACTCGTGAGAGGCATACCGCTTCCAGGGTCTCGTTACCTCGGGTGGCGTGTGTGTCGCCTTAGCGAACCGGTCCCTTTTTATCCCCCTGCTGGGGTATCGCCTGTCCATCACTTCAAACAGTTCAGGGTTCAAAGGGGGAGCCGCTCCAGACAGCTCTCTCTCCCACGTCCCTTCATTACACATCTCCAGACGCTGCTCCATTGTTCCTTATCTCTCCTTCCCCTGAGGGCAGGTGGCAGACCACTTGCTGATGTCACTGATGCTAACCTAGGCCAGCAAACATCTTAATTTTATGTGTATTCTCGTCACAACCCGTTCTTCAACTTCACCGGTTCTTAAGACATCAGAAAATAGCTTTTTCTCACAGCAGAGCCCAGGAACACAACCTTCTGCTCACAATATGATACTGAATTACTAAACTCATTCTTTCTGCCTGTACATAGCCCTTTAGCTAATTCTGCTGTATCTCGGTAGTTAATTCCAAAGACAGACCTGAAACAACAATCATCTGAGGCACAGAGTTTGCTAACTATAACTATTGGCTCCTTCTGCCTGTTCATTATCCAATGTACACCTGGCTTCTGCATGGTTGGTGTCATTATTTCCCTGTGCAAGAATTCTTGCATTCGGCACGGAGGAACCGAAACTGGGAGATAGAACATGCTCTCTTTTTGTGCCATTTCCTGTTTTCCTTTTGAAAGTCAAACAGAGGTGGCAAAACCACAGCCCATGAGCCCCATATAGTCATAGTCATGGTGATACTTTATTGATCCCGAGGGAAATTGGTTTTCGTTACAGTTGCACCATAAATAATAAATAGTAATAACACCATAAATAGTTAAATAGTAATATGCAAATTATGCCAGGAAATAAGTCCAGGACCAGCCTATTGGCTCAGGGTGTCTAACCCTCCAAGGGAGGAGTTGTAAAGTTTGATGGCCACAGGCAGGAATGACTTCCTATGACGCTCTGTGTAGCATCTCGGTGGAATGAGTCTCTGGCTGAATGTACTCCTGTGCCCAACCAGTACATTATATAGTGGATGGGAGACATTGTCCAACTTGGACAGCAACTTGGACAGCATCCTCTTTTCAGACACCACCGTCAGAGAGTCCAGTTCCATCCCCACAACATCACTGGCCTTACGAATATGACTCTTTTCCCATGGTGAACACACCCTCCTGTACTCTAATTTTGTTATACCCAGAGTCATGGAAGGATACAGCACAGAAACAGACCCTACAGCCCAATGAGCCCTTGCTGACTATTAATCTCCCATTTTAGATATATCCTCCTCCACATTCTACCACCCACCCGCACACTATCCATCCATCCACAGGTCTTTTGGATGTGGGAGGAAACCAGAGCACCTGGGGGAAAACCAAGCAGTAACGGAGAGAATGTACTAACTCTGCATAGCCCCCACCTGAGCTCACCTGATCGTACCCAGTTCACCGGAACCATAAGTCAGCAGCTCTGCTAGTTGTGCCACTGTGCTGATTACATGTTTTATAAAAGAGGGTGTCCAAGGCACCTAGCCCAGAGTGCCCTCTCTAACCTTGGCAGACAAGCACTGCATGCAGGGTTACGACATCAGGGTCATGATGTTAGCCCTAGAGTTATGACATCAGATGACTATGTTTCTCTGTGTTCAACCAGTGTGGGGCATCTGTATGGTGATCCAGCCCTTGCTCTATAGAATGTTTCTGTAGAATATGAAGCTATGCAAAGATAGTTGCCACTTCCAATGCAGGTAAGATGAAGAAACAGCTTTAACCTAGAAGGTGATTTTACAAGTCCTCTTAAAAATGCTTTAGCTGCAAAGTGTCTCTCCAGAACAAGCAATTTGAAATATTGTCTCATACCCAATCACAAAAGCCTTTTACCTGAATGTCCTCTTTTAAAAATAAAGACTAGGTAACCACATAAAAACTACACCCAAACAGCCAATAATAACCTTTGCATTCAATAAGAAAGCTGACTGTTACCAAACCTGGGTAGTCTGCACCCCAATGGCACGAGCATTGAATTCCACAGCTTCTGCTAAACTGCTCTCCCTCTGTATGTTTGTCTTTTTCCTCCCAATCTACCCAGTTCTTCCTATACCCACCCCAGCCTAATTACCCTGTTTTTCTCTTCTCCTCCGCACGTCATCCACATGCACCCCCCGCTGGTTCCCTGTTATTCCATGCTCCACCTTCCTCTCCTATCAGATTCCAATATCTTCAACCCTTTGTCACCTCCACCTTTCACCCCTTCTGGTGCTATTACCACTCTGCCCTCCTCCACCTGCTTTATCACCTCTCCTCACCTATTTCCTGCTACCCTCTCCTACCCTCCATCTTTTCAATACTGGTTTTCTCCCTTCCATCTTCCAATCTCAAACTGAAATATCAACTGTCCGTTTCCCTCCATGAATACTCCCTGACCTGCAGATTTCCTCCAGATTTTTTGCTTGTTACTACTGAAGCTGTGTTAAGGTTCCTTCGAGTGATGCTTCATCATGTTTGAAAGACTTGCTGCACCTTCCCCTTCTCAATCTGTCACTGTTCGGATACCATAATAGCATGGGTTCGAGTTGATTGTCTGGCCGCGGTGTGAGGTCTCCACGGTTCCTATGCATCCTGAGGCAGATGTAACCCAGGTGTGTTTGCTGTGTCCATCCAGGTGAAACAATACGCACAGACCCTCTCAGTCCACACAGCAAAGCTGCTGAACCTGACCCGGCGAGTGGAGAGAATCGAGACAGGAGGCTCCTACACCCAGCTCGACTTTGAGCTGCTTAAACTGGAGATCCGAGAGCTGGTGTCACTCACCAATCAGCTGAAGGTCACGATCAATGGAAGCAACACCATCATCGACCAACTTTACATAGAGGTCAGAAAGCTCAATCACAGGATAAACACAACATTCACTTTATTATACTATGTTTCTTCATCCTGTCCCAGTTGGGGATTTTGGATGATAAATCACTAGAGAAACAGAGATAATGAGATCGTATTAAAATGCAAAGAGGGCAGGGCAGGTTTGCAAGCGTTTGCCAGGACCTGAGTTATAGGCAGTGGTTGGACAGGCTGGGACTTTTGATCCGTGGAGTATAGGACCTTGAAGATCGAGCTTAGAGAGGTATATGAAATCTTGAAAGACATAAAAAGAGTGAATGCATTCATGGTTTTTCTCAGAGTTGGGAAATCAAGAACTGGAGGACATATGTTTAAGGTGAGAGGGGATAGATATAATAAGAAGCAGAGGGGCAACATTTTTTACACAAGAAATGGAGTATACATAGAATGAGCTGCCGGAGGAAGTGGTTGAGGCAGGTACAACAGCAACTTTTAAAAGGCAGTTGGACCAGAAAGGTTCAGAAGGTCTGTAGATGCTGGAAATCCAAGCAACACACACAAAATGCTGGAAAAACTCAGCAGACCAGGCAGCATCTATGGAGAAGAGAAAACAGCCAATATTTTGAGCTGAGGCCCTTCATCAGGACATCAGGTTTAGAAGGTTATGAGCCAAATACTGACAAATGGATTTGGATGGGCATCTTATGAGGCTTAGACCAAATGGGCTGAAAGGCCTCTTTCTGTGCTGTATGAGCCTATGACTTGGTGAAGAGAGGCCTTTGATGTGGAATTAGAGCTTTGCTGCGTGTTCAGCAAATGTTATTTTTCAGTGTGCTAGTTAAGGCAAGTTCGTACCAAAATCTTGGCGAGCAATTAATCAAATGGTGATTGAAGTCTGGAACTTGAGGCTGTCAAAAAGTGGAATAATGAACATTTCAGTGGGTACATGTAAAGGCGAAACTGGGGCACACATTCTGGTAGTAATAGCAAGAAGTTACAAAATATTTTGGCTGGGAAGGCAAATGCAGTGTTAAAGTTCAATGTACATTTATTATCAAAGTATGTACAGACATCCCACCCTGCAAAAACTCATTTCAGGGAGGTAACACCATCAATTTGCGGGAGACTTCCGGGAGAGGTGGGAAGTCTGCAATAGAGTAGCTCCTTAGCAGCTGGCCAGCTAGTTTAAATAACGTTAGCTATGCTGATGATCGAATGACACCTTGTTAAACTCACCTCAACATGTCTTTTACAGTCTTAACCCACCATGGGCAATAGAAAAGTCACTGTTGCAAACAGTGCGGCGAGCAACACTGTCATTATTTTGACCCCTATTAGGCAGGGGTACACTTTAGGGTAGTCTGGGGTGACGTACGATTTATATTTTCTTTTTTTGGAACACTCTGCCATGGCGCGCTCTCGCTTTCTCTCTCACTCGCACGCTCTCTTGCGCTCTCACTTGCATGCTCTTGCTTGCTTGCTCTCGCTCGCACGCTCACTCTCAAAAAAATTGATTTCTGTGATATTGTATATACTACGCAGGCATCAGGGAGCCACTATTAATATGCGGGAGACTCCCGGAACTTCCGGGAGAGGTGGGATGTCTGTATGTATACAGTATAAAGCCCTGAGATTCATCTTCTTGCAGGCTGCCACAAAAGAAAGAAACACAATAAACCCCATTTAAATAAAAACCCACACAACAAGATCATGAAACAATCAAAGTATGAAAAAAAGAAGAAATTATGCAAACAGTAAAAAGCAAATAAATAGCATTAACCGCAGAGTCCCGAAAAGTGAGTGCGCAGAGCCTGGACGTGAGCATGCAGGGTATGAACTGAACTGCAGGGTCCCTGAAAGTGAGTCCACAGCCATGGAGTTGCTGAGGCGAGTGAAGCCCGGAGCCCAATGGTTACAGGCCACAGCCACGGAGTCGCTGAGGCGAGTGAAGCCCGGGGCCCAATGGTTACAGGCCACAGCCACGGAGTCGCTGAGGCGAGTGAAGCCCGGGGCCCAATGGTTACAGGCCACAGCCACGGAGTCGCTGAGGCGAGTGAAGCCCGGGGCCCAATGGTTACAGGCCACAGCCACGGAGTCGCTGAGGCGAGTGAAGCCCGGGGCCCAATGGTTACAGGCCACAGCCACGGAGTCGCTGAGGCGAGTGAAGCCCGGAGCCCAATAGTTGCAGGCCTCAGCTGCAGAGTCAGATCAGCAGATCAGTGCTGAAGCGCCTTGATCAAATCACACAAATAGTAGAAGGGAATGCAGATGACACATGAACCGCCGCGTCCCTGAAAGGGATTCTACAGCTTTCAGTGCTGAGGTGAGTGGAGCCCGTCCAGAAGCCCGATGGCTGCAGAGCAACAGCCGCTCACACACCCAGCAGCGTGAGACCCAAGACTCTGACTCCTTCTGCCATTGGCAGTAGCAAGAAGATACCAGTCAAATGCAGGCAGGCAACATTGAATACCTAATCATGAGAAGTTTCCCTGAAGCATTTCATCTTTCATCCTAACCTCAGTGGAAAAAGACTGCTTGCTTTTATCCTATCTATGCTCCTTGTAATTTTGTAAACCATATCAAATCTCTCCTCATTCTTCTATCCTTTAGGAAATAAAATCCTGCCTATCAACTTTTCCCATAGCTCAGATCCTCAAGTCTTGGCAACATCCTTCTAAGTTTCTCTTCATTTTTTCAATCTTTTTGACAGCTTTCTTGTAGATAGCTGACCAGAACTGTAAACACTATGCCAAATGAAGCATCACCAATGTCTTATTTAATTTCAATGTAACATCCCATCTCCTGTAGTCAATACTTTGATTTATTAAGTCCAATATGTCAAAAGCTCTCTTTATGACCCTATCTGCCTGTTTTGTGTTTTCCAGTGTTCTGTTTCAAATGTTTATGTTTCATCAAGAGAAACCGTTAATTTGGTGGCTAGTTGAGGTCAAGGAAACATAATCCTAAAATTAGAGAATTAGGAAGAAGTTTGTATAAAGGAGAAACAAAGATCTAGAACTTTCTGCTCTGAAGCTGAGGTTCAAGTTGAAAAATCAAGGTCGATTAATATTTGATGAGGAAAGGCATTGTGTAATGGACGAGAGGGGATGGAGTTAATATAGGTAGGTCTTCCATGATGTCATTGGATGTAGGAACAGGCCAAATGCTCTCCTTGTCACCCCAGTCTAACTGCTCTGTGTATTCCAGATTGAGAATATTTCACGTACAGTAAACGAGCTGGAATCTTACGATAAGCTCAATGTGCTGGCGATCCGCAGGGAAATTACATCCCTGAGAAAACGACTTAGTGACTGTGAAGAGCATCAAGTCCCAACTCCTCAACCCATTGACTATGGTGAGTATTAATCAAGGTGTCTCAGTGAAACAAGAATATTATGTTTAAAAAGTGAATTTAGACATCAGCTTAGGCATCCATCTTAAAAGACCTTCGCAAGGTGGGACATGCCCTCTTCTCTTAGCTACCATCAGGGAAGCCTGAAGAGCTACACTCAGTGTTTTAGAAACGGCTTCTTCCTCTCCACAATCAGATTTCTGAACAGTTCATGAACATATGGTTATTTCCCATTTGCACTATTTATTTTTTCTCTGAAACTTACGGTAATTTTTATGTCTTGCTCTGTCCCCTGCTGCCACAAAACAACAAATGTCATGACATATACCAGTGATAATCAACTTGATCCTGAATCTGAAGCTTTACAACTACATGTACGCACAGGGGCAATGAAAACTTACTTGCAGCAAGATGACAGGCACCTAGCATCAGATAAGCAAATTTCACATGATGAACATAAATTATACACATTTTTTTACAAGAAAGGACATAATAAAGCAATACATGTCCATTGTTATGCAAGGTAGTGATAATGTTGCCATGCTTGGTTTAAGAGGCAGGTGATTGAAGGGAGGTGTCTGTTCTTCAACCTGGTGGAGTGGGACTTAGACCTTAAAACCATAAGACATAGAAACAGACTTAGGCCATTCAGCTTATCGAGTCTACTCCACCATTCCATCACGGCTGATCCTGGATCCCACTCAACCCCCTACACCTGCTTTCTTGCCATATCCTTTGACGCCCTGACCGATCAGGAAACAATCAACCTCCGCCTTAAATATAACCACGGACTTGGCCTCTACCACAGTCTGTAGCATAGCATTCCACAGATTCACTACTCTCTCGCTAAAAAAATTCCTCCTGGCTTCTGTAACTCTTGCATGAAGGATGGAAGCTGTGGGAAGATTGATTGGCAGGTAATCTTTGATGATAAATGTCACCTTCTTGAGGCAGCATTTAATATAGATATTTATACACTGTGTAAAGACATCACTAAATATATAATGTACTACATGCCAATGTAAAGCTGAAACAAATCAGAAAATATGGGAAGTGTTCAGTAGGTCAGGCAGCATCTGTGGAGAGAGAACAGCCACCTTGAGGAACAATGTTTATCCTGAAATATTAAATTTTGCTTTACTGTCCACAGATTCTACCTGACCTGATGAATGTTTCCAGCATTTTCTGCTTTCTTTATAATGTATGTCATTGCTTTCAAAGGATATTGATGCTTCTTTAGCATAGGAGATACTATCCTAGCCACTTCAATAACAGATAGACATTTGATGATGTCTATTTCACTTCCTAAACTCTAAAAGTAACTTTAACTTGGATCTGCTTGTGGAATCCAGTGTGGTGTTTCTGGAAGCAAGTGAAAGACTGAAAGATTGAGACATGCTTTGCTTGTTCTTTTCCATTTGCATGTTAGCACCACAGTCATGTCACTCACCTGAATATTGGAACAAATCCTGTAGCATTGCATAATGTTCATCCACTCAAATTTGATGGTATTCCAATCAGGCTCACCAGTCTTTGAGATTAAATGGCAGGGCAGGAAATGGTCAAGTGTGCCCAGGTCCAACTCAAACTCCAATTTAATTTGTGTATGTTATTATTATTATATTTTATATCATTTATTTGTAACAAGGTAACAAAACATTAGGAGAGTTGAATAATAGAACATCTGGGATGCAAGTTGTTTTGGAATAGCTATCAGGAGGATGTGCAATATTGGGTGTAACGGCGCAGTCACAGGTGGGAGTGGGAGTAGGAGTGTGTAATTTCAGCATAGAGGTTTACAAAGTTTTTTTTTAACAGCGTTCTTCCATTGTTTTCATTACTAGTATGGTGATTAAATTTTAAAAGTGAAAAGACTGAAATTTTCAAAATTTCAAAGTTATTTATGGTCCAGCTACTTTATGGTCTAGCTGGTGCTTACTGGTCAGCAAGGGCAGGGCTGACTGAAGGGCCTGTTGATACTATAACTCAGTTATATTTGGAAAATACAGACACCAAACCTCTACTAAATTGTAAATTCTTTTCCACCAGGGAGCTGCAATCATGGTGGTATACTCAATGTGACTGAGCCTTTCGTGACACAGCTGAACTGGCTGGGATTTAATTATAAGTTTGGAGGGTGGGGCAAAGACCCCACTCCCCTTCCCTCTAAAAACCAGCTGTACTGGGTAGCACCACTCGTCAATGAACAAAGGCTCGACAAGTTTCGGATCTACTCTTCATACGACGATTTACTGCTCTACAGGAATCCAATTGAGAAAACACTTGTGATTCCAGGACGTTACCCCAACTATGGAAACACAGGGCAGGGAAGCGGGATGGTCTTGTACAATAACACCTTGTATTACAACTGTTACAATACTAGGGACATGTGCAGGGTTAATGTAGACACGGGGACCGTGCAGAGAGTGACCCTGACTGATGCTGTCTTCAATAATAGGTTCTCATATCAAGGTGTTAAATACCAGGACATGGACTTTGCTGTGGATGAAACTGGCCTGTGGGTCATTTACTCTACCGATGAAAATGCCGGGAACATGGTTATCAGTAAAATTAACACAACATCCTTCACTGTGGAGAGGACATGGTTCACTAGACAGTTCAAACCTGGTGTGACCAATGCCTTTATGATCTGTGGGGTGCTGTATGCGATTAGACCAGTGAGCACACGAGTGGAGGAGATTTTCTATACGTTTGATACCAGAACTGGTGAGGAAGGTACGCTTGCTGTAAAGATGGATAAGGTGATGGAGATCTTACAGAGTGTTAGCTACAACCCCGCTGATCACAAACTGTATGTCTTCAATGATGGCTACCAGGTGACTTATGATGTTGTATTTAAACCTTACGTACAGCTATCTAACACAGCATAGCGCAAACTGATCAGCTTTAACAATGAACAAGCTGATCAGCTGAGGCTGGGAATCACTGAGGTCAGGGTCCAAATTTGAGCTTTTATAGCTGAATCTTGGACTGTATTCAGTCTCCAAGTTAATATCAATATTTAAACAACAAAGCTAATGGCTATGCAATTAAAAATATTCAAATTGGATGGACTGTGTTAGCCAAAGACCTCTTTTTTTCTTTCATGGGATGTAAGACAAGTATGGGAGGGGAATTACTTATTGTCCATCCTCATTTGCTCTAAATGGTGGTAGTAAGCTTTTTCTAAGACTTCAATAGTCCTCTGGTGAAGGTGAAAATCAACTGTAGTTGGGCTGTGAATTCCAGGAATAAAACACAAAAATCACTGAATAGATCAGTCAGCATCCATGGGGAGAGATACAAAGTGGTCGTTCTAGATGGATAACCATTTGTTAAAGCTAGGCTGTGAATTCCAGGGCTTTGACCCTGTAACATTGAAGGAATGGCTAGTTGAAGATGGGATATGATTTGGAGAAAGTAAATAAATGGTTGTGTTCCCAGTAACTTATTCCCTCATCTTTTTAGGAGTATTCAATGCATTGATCTATTTTAAGCTGTCACAATATGTAGGTACAAACGTGTACTCAGCCTAGCACTGGTCCAGTACTGAAGAAAATTAGCTGGTTGACATGAAATCTTCTTTGGTACTCTATACTTTGGCTGAAACTTTTCTTGAATCAATCACTTCATGTCTGGAAATTCCGAGTAGATTCAGCTCTAATGTTCAATGTAACAAAAGCCACCTCAGTCTCAGAATTCCATTTGGCCAACTGACAGGCAATTACTTAATGTTGAAGTTTGGTTACTGGACAGGACCTAATCTATTGATGGCAAAGACCTGTTAGTCTGTCTTAGTGAGTTGATTGTGGGACAAGTATTAATTGGCACACTGGGAAGGAATTCCCATTTCTTCAAATCTGTCCTTGAATCTTTTACATCCAATGAAAATGTCCCATTCAAAACTTTTCTGTGAAACAGCAGGTTAGGCAGTACAACACACCATCAGCAGATCAGTCTAAGGTATGCAGAACTGATTAATTATCATGTTTTAATTGGTTTGCATATACTTGATATAATATCTACAACACACAGTGACCATAATTCAAATGTAAGTGTAAATGGAGCAAACCCAGAGGGTATCTGGATCAACTGAATTTTCCTTTGAGAGGAATCTATTTCAGATCTAGTATGTGCTCCTTACATCTGTTTCCATCTTCTTCACATGTATCAGTGAAGTGAATTATTGGTTATGGTTTAAGCTGACATGTTTTTATATGCACCATGAAATGTAAATATATTAATAAACATCAAATTTGAACCAAAAGTTGTCTGTTGAGTCAATTGAAGGTTTTTAATCTCATGTTATGGTTTTTACGTCTTTGTTTCTCATCTTCTCATGACCACATGAGGCATGACGTTCAAGGGCGACCCCACGTCATTTAAAATCCATGTACCTTGCCAAGAACTGAGGAAGAGCAGCACTAACCTCTTCAAGAGAAGATAAAGTTTATCCAACTTCTTGGCTGCTGCCTTTGACCATTCTTTTAGAGTTCATCCAGGGCTAATATCTATTCTTCTGTCAACACCTAACAAAGGCTTTCATCAGTGCATTGGGTATAGATGCTGGCAAGTTCTGCATGAAGGTCGGTGACCAGTGGTGTGCCTCACTGTTCTGGGACCCTTACTCTTCGTGGTTTTTATAAATGACCTGGATGAGGAAGGGGAGGGATGGGTTAGTAAGTTTGCTGATGACACAAAGGTTGAGGGTGTTGTGGATAGTGCGGATGGCTGTCAGAGGTTACAGTGGGGCATTGATAGGATGCAAAACTGGGCTGAGAAGTGGCAGATGGAGTTCAACCCAGATAAGTGTGAGGTGGTTCATTTTGGTAGGTCAAATATGATGGCAGAATATAGTATTAATGGTAAAACTCTTGGCAGTGTGGAGAATCAGAGCAATTTGGGGTCTGAGTCCATAGGACACTCAAAGCAGCTGCACAGGTTGACTCTGTGGTTAAGAAGGCGTACGGTGTATTGGCCTTCATCAATCGTGGAATTGAATTTAGGAGCCGAGGGGTAATGTTGCAGCTATATAGGACCCTGGTCAGACCCCACTTGGAGTACTGTGCTCAGTTCTGGTCGCCGCACTACGGGAAGTATGTGGAAGCCATAGAAAGGGTGCAGAGGAGATTTACAAGGATGTTGCCTGGATTGGGGAGCATGCCTTATGAAAACAGGTTGAGTGAACTCGGCCTTTTCTCCTTGGAGTGACGAGGATGAGTGGTGACTTGATAGAGGTGTATAAGATGATAAGAGGCATTGATCGTGTGGATAGTCAGAGGCTTTTTCCCAGGGCTGAAATGGCTGCCACAAGAGGGCACAGGTTTAAGGTGCTTGGGAGTAGGTACAGAGGAGATGTCAGGGGTAAGTTTTTTTATACACGCAGAGAGTGGTGAGTGCATGGAATGGGCTGCCGGCAATGGTGGTGGAGGCGGATACGATAGGATCTTTTAAGAGACTTTTGGACAGGTACATGGAGCTCAGAAAAATAGAGGGCTATGGGTAACCCTAGTAATTTCTAAGGTAAGGACACGTTCGGCACAACTTTGTGGGCCGAGGGGCCAGTATTGTGCTGTAGGTTATTTTAACATGTTTTCAGGTTTCTAAGTTATGTTGCAGTTAAATAAGATGGTGAGTATTAAGCACAATTTTGGTCACCCTATATTAGAAAAGATGTTATTAATCAAAAGAGAACTTTGAACTTTGAAATTTTGAAGAGTGCAGAAAAGAAAAATCCTGCCGAAGGGTTTCGGCCCGAAGAGTCAACTGTACTATTTTCTATGGATGTTGCCTGGCCTGCTGAGTTCCTCCAGCATTTTGTGTGCCTTGCTTGGATTTCCAGCATCTGCTGATTTTCTCTTGTTTGTGAATTTATTTACCCGGATGTTCCCTGAGCTGGACATTCCACACGAGGGGTCATAAAAAGAATTACATTTTAATCAGGGCCACAGCGAGGTGTCAGATTCCACCCTCTGGGAGACATTAAAAGTTGTAATTCGTGGGTATATAATTTCATATGAATCCGCTGCTAAGAGGGAGAGAGATGGGCAATTATTAGAGATTGAGAATACTGTCCCAACCCTCGAGGCGACATACCAGGCTTTCAAATCCTCTGAAGGTTATAATAAAATAATGAAGCTTAAATATGAGTACAATTGTATCTTGGGTAGTCAAATAAATAACCTCCTCTTAAAGTTAAGACAAAAGCATTTCGAAATGGGGGACAAGCCCGAGGGGCTCCTGGCACGGCAGCTCAGGGGCGCCCAGGCCCGAAGGTCAATTCATTGCATTAGATCGAGGGCTGGTACCCTGTTGACTAACCCCAAGGAGATAAGTGACTATTGTAAAGAATTTTACAGCGAACTCTACACCTCTAAATGCAATGCCACTCAATCTGATTTGAATGACTTCTTTGATTCTCTTGTAATGCCGAAACTTAGTGAGGCTGCTAGGGAGGACTTAGATTCTGACTTCACATTGGAAGAAATAACTTCTGCCATTAAGTCATTTCCATCCAGCAAGGCTGCTGGGCCAGATGGATTTGGCTGTGAATTTTATAAGAAATTCTGTGATATCCTTGCCCCACTTCTCCTCAGAATGATATCTTGCTCTGAGAGAGATAAAGCCTTGCCTAGGACATTGTACGAGGCTAACATTTCCCTCATTTTAAAGAAAGGTAAAGAGGGAACAGAGCCGGCCAGCTATAGGTCCATTGCACTCCAGAATTTTGATAGAAAGGTAATTACTAAAATGCTGGCTAACTGACTCAATAAGCATTTGTCATCTATCATTCGTCCTGATCAGACAGGATTTATCCCGGGTAGGTTCTCTTTTTCCAGTGTCAGATGCCTCCTTAATACTATATATGCTGACCATGGGAAAGCTAATGGGGCAGCAATTTTATCCTTGATGCACAAAAGGCTTTTGACCAGATTGAGTGGCCTTACATGTTTGAGTCACTGTACAGGTTTGGGTTCGGTGAGTTGTTTGTATCTTGGGTAAAACTGATATATGCCAGCCCAATGTGCTCTATTATAGCTAATGGAGGGAGGAGAAGATGGCGGCGCGACGCAGTACGCGCGGCCGTTCCGAATGATATCGTTTGTGTAACTAGGGGCTGTGCACAATCCTGATTTGATGGAGACAGCTGTGAGAAGCACGGAGGAACACCTGGAGAAACTTCTGAAATGCCTGCTTCGCTGCCGCTGCTACTGTGCGATCGAGAATCTCTGGAGAGGAAGGCCCCAAATCCTCGGCTTTGCCTATTGCCTGTTGCCGGGGCCGGGGTCGAAGCGCTCGGCAGAGATGGTGCTCGGTGCTCGGTGTCGGAGGGCTGGTGGGAGGCTTGGAGTTTTCGGACGGACTCGGAGTTGGACTGTGGTCGGGTGCTTCCAGGGTGCTGCATCGGCAAGTTTACGGCGCTGGAGGTTTACCATCTGCGTGAGAGGATGGGATTTTCGAGAGGCTTTGAGACTTTTACCATGCCCATGGTCTGTTCTTATCAAATTACAGTATCGCTTTGCACTGTTGTAACTATATGTTATAATTATGTGTTTTTTGTCAGTTTTTAAGGCAGTTTGTCCTGTGCTTCTGTGATATCATTCTGGAAAAACATTGTATCATTTCTTAATGCATGCATTACTAAATGACAATACAAGAGGACTGCGTGACCTCATAATCTAATCTAATCTAATCTAATGGTGACAGTTCAACACTGTTTCCCCACACCATTCAGTCCAGCAGGGGTGCCCTCTCTCGCCAGCCCTTTTTGCCATTGTGGTAGAGCCCCTTGCCTTAAAAATAAGAAGTCACCCAAATATTCTGGTTTTGAAAGTGGGAGGTATTGAAACACTTATTAGTTTATATGCTGACGATGTGATACTCTGCTTACAAAACTCAGAAAAGTCAGTCCCTCTTCTTCTAGATTTAATCTCCTCTTTTGGCAGACTATCGGGATACTCAATCAACTGGACAGAAAGTGACTTTGTGCACCTCTCCAACGACTACACACGGGGTTTTTTTGGAAGGTATCCCGTTCAGAGTAGTTAAAGATCACTTTACTTACCTTGGCTTGACAATCCCCAAAGATCCTAAATTAATATACAAATTAAACTTCGCGGAGTTCATTTCAAAATTTAAACAGAATATAGAAAGTTGGAAAACCCTACCTCTGTCCATGATTGGTCGTATAAATTCAATTAAAATGGTTTCCCTTCCTAGGTTTCTCTATCTTTGTCAAAATTTCCCCATTTTTCTTACATCAGCTTTCTTTAAAGAGTTGGACTCCGTAATATTGTTTTATATCTGGAATTGTAAGAATCACAGGATTTCGAAAATTCATTTACAAAAGCCCAAGTCTGAAAGAGGGCTGGGATTACCTGTATTTAGACACTATTATTGGGCTGTCAATGCTAGGGCTTTAATGTTTTGGCAACAGGGGGCTCCAGATAACCTTGCCCCTGGGGCTCCCTTGTGGCTATGTATGGAGTCTAACTTCTTGCCAGCCATGCTGTTCTCTAAGTTAGAGAGGCCTGGGACTTCAAAAAGTTTGAGTTTTGTTTTGAAAAATTCCGTCAGAATTCTAAATCAGATTAGGGGCGTTCTGAATTTACCAGAGACCTCTGTACAAACACCAATCTGTTTCAATCACTCCTTTCTACCCTCATGATCAGACAAAACCTACCATGCTTGGAGGGAGAAGGGTCTAGTTTCTATTGAAGACCTGTACATAGAGGGACGGTTTGCAACATTTAGTCTGCTGAAAGAGAAATTTGAGCTGCCTCATTCACACTTTTTTTGTTATTTGCAAATTAGACACTACATTCAATCTAAGATTTGTAATTTTGAAATCCTTCCAGGGAAACATATGTTTTTTTGATATTTTAAAGAACCCTCCTGACTCCAGGCATCTCGTTTCTAAGTTTGTATGTTTGTTTGATAATTGCACTGTAGCGTCTACTGTGAAGATTAGAGACGCCTGGAGAGAGGAGTTGGACATTGAATTACCTGAAGCTGCCTGGGATAAGTGTTTGTCTATGATACAGGCTTGCTCTGTTAACAGCAGGCAACAACTGATCCTGTTTAAAGTTGTCCACCGTCTCCATTACTCTAAACTTAGATTGCACAGGATTTACCCTTCTGTCTCGCCAATGTGTGATAGATGCCAAGGGACGGAGGCCATGTTGTCACACACCTTTTGGTTTTGCCCATTACTGACTGGATTTTGGTCCAAAATATTCGACTGGTACTCAAAGGTCTATAAAAGATCCTTCCCCTTGGAAGCTGGTCTCATTATATTTGGCTGCTGGCAATCTACTATTTGTTTCCCTGCAGCCATCTGTGATGTTGGGGATGATTGTTGCCAAAAGACTTACCTTGAGGGAATGGAAATCATCTTCTCCCGCTTCCTTTCGGAGATGGATGGCTGATATGATTTCAGTCATACAGATGGAGAAACTTGGGTTCTTGAGAACTAATTCAATTAAAAAATTTTCGGCTATGTGGGATCCATTTCTTGCCTACCTGGACGAGGCCAGGGGCGGATGAATAATTTCCCCCCAGCTGATTTCTCACGGCCCTCATTTGAGATTTAATGTTTAGTATTTTTGAGCACTTTGTACAATAGGCATCCCTCTAATGTCATGTCTTTTCTTTTGCTTATTTCTTTTTCATACATGTATGAGCTGGTATGTTTTTGTTGATCTCATTTTTTTTTGTTGAAAATTTTGAAAATAAAATATTTTAAAAAAATCAGGGCCGCGATGGAGATTTTCAAGGCAGAGTTTCGCGGCAGTTTCTCTCAGTTGAGAAGTGACCAATCAGCAAGAGGGATTCGTTAGAAAGGGTGGAAGAGAATAACTGAAGTGCAAGTGGAGTGGCCATTCTTTTGTGGTGTGCCAGTCTTTAGAATGGCTTTGGCTCACAGGCTCAGGTGAGATCAGGTTTGAGTGAGGTACAGAGGAGATGCCAGGGGTAAGTTTTTTACGCAGAGTGGTGTGTGCATGGAATGGGCTGCCGGCGGTGGCGGAGGTGGATACGATAGGGTCTTTTAAGAGACTCCTGGATAGGTGCATGGAGCTTAGAAAAATAGAGGGCCATGGGTAAGCCTAGGTAGTTCTAAGGTAAGGACATGCTCGGCACAGCTTTGTGCCCTTAATAGTAATAAAGCTTTAGATACTATTGAGAGAAAGTGCCAGGGAGAGCCACAGTGATTACTTCTCTGGCACTGGGTCTGGTGCTGTGACTCAAAAGAGCAGAGAGGTGAAGAGGACTGCAGTTTTGATAAGAGATTCCTTAGTCAGAGGAACAGAGATGAAGTTCTGTGGCTGCGATAAAGACACCCGGGTGGTATGTTGCTCCCTGGTGCCAGGATCGTGGATGTCTCGGATCGTATCCATGGCATTCTCAAGGGTGAGACTGAGTAGCCAGAAGTCTTGATACATATTGGCACCAATGACATAGGTAGACAAGATGAGGAGGTCCTGAAGAGAGTTGTTAGGGAGCTAGGTAGAAAGGTGAAAAACAGGACCTCTAGGGTAGTAATCTCTGAATTGCTGACTGCGCCCATTGCCAGTGAATGTGAGAATAGGATGATTTGTCAGGTGAATACGTGGCTGAGGAACTGATGCAGGGGGCGGGGTTCAGATTTATGAATCATTGGGAACTTTTCTGAGGATATGACCTATGCAACAGGTACGGGTTACACCTGAACCAGAGGGGTCCAATATCCTTGTGGGCAGGTTGGCTAGAGTTGTTCAGGTGAGCTTAAAATAATTTGGCAGGGAGATGGGAACTCGAGTCAAAGTGCTGAAGATGAAATAGTTAGTTTACAAATAGAGGTAATGTGTAGGGAGACTCCTAGCAAGGAGAGGGTGATAATAGGACAAAATTGCAGTCAACAGGCTGAATTGCAATGTAAAAGGCAGACAAAATCAAAAAAGGGTGAATATAAAACTGAAGATGTTATATTTGAATGTAGAATAAAGTTGAACTTGTAGCACAGTTACAGATTGACATGTATGATATTGTAGGCATCACTAAATCATGGCTGAAAGAAGATGCACATTGTATCAAAAGGACAGGAAGGAAGGTAAAGGGGCTGGTGTGGCCCTGTTGGTAAAAAAATGAAATTAAATCATTAGAAAGAGGTGACATAGGGTCGGAAGGTGTTGAATCATTGTGGTTAGAGCTAAGAATCTGCAAGGGTAAAAAGACCCTGATGGGAGTTGTATACAGAATCCCAAACAGAAGTAAGAATGTGGTCTACAAGTTACAACGGGAGATAGAAAATGCATGCCAAAAGAGCAATGTTACAATAGTCATGGGGGACTTCAAAATGCAGGTTGATTGGGAAAATCAGGATGGTGTTGGATTCCAGGAGAGGACATTTCAAGACTGCCTGCATGATGGCTTTTTAGAGCAGCTTGTGGCTGAGCCCACTGGAGGATCAGCTATTCTAGATTGGGTGTTGTGCAATGAACCAACATTGATTAGAGACATTAAAGTAAAAGAATCCTTAGGTGCAAGTGATGATAATGTGATCAAATTCACCCTGAAATTTGAGAAGAAGCTAAAGTCAAATGTATCAGTATTACAGTGGAGTAAAGGGAATTACAGAGACCTGGGAGAGGAGTTGGCTAGAATTGAATGCAAAAGAACACAGCAGATGAGCTTAGAGCGTGGATCAGTACTTGGAGCTGTGATGTTGTGGCCATTACAGAGACTTGGATGGTTTAGGGGCAGGAATGGTTACTTAGAGTGCCAGGCTTTAGATATTTCAGAAAAGACAGGGAGGGAGGCAAAAGAGGTGGGGGTGTGGCACTGCTGATCAGAGATAGTGTCACGGCTACAGAAAAGAAGGAAGTCATGGAGGGATTGTCTACAGAGTCTCTGTGGGCGGAAGTTAGAAACAGAAAGGGATCAATAACTCTACTGGGTGTTTTTTATAGATCACCAAATAGTAACAGGGACATCAAGGAGCCGATAGGGAGACAGATTCTGCAAAGGTGCAATAATAACAGAGTTGTCGTGGTGGAAGATTTTAATTTCCCAAATATTGATTGGCATGTCCCTAGAGCGAAGGTTTAGATGGGGTGGCGTTTGTTAGGTGTGTTCTGGAAGGTTTCTTGACACAATATGTAGATAAGCCTACAAGAGCAGAGGCTGTACTTGATCTGATATTAGGAAATGAAGCTGGTCAGGTGTCAGATCTCTCAGTGGGAGAACATTTTGGAGATAGTGATAACAATTTTATCTCCTTTACCATAGATTTGGAGAGGGATAGGACCAGACTTGTTCGGAAAGCATTTAATTGGAGTAAGGGGAAATATGAGCTATCAGGCAGGAACTTGGAAGTATAAATTGGGAACAGATGTTCTCAGGGAAATGATCGGCAGACATGTGGCAAATGGCCAGGGGATACTTGTGTGGTGTTCTGCATAGGTACATTCCAATGAGACAGGCAAAGGATGGTAGGGTACAGGAACCATGGTGTACAAAGGCTGTTGTAAATCCAGTCAAGAAGAAAAGAAAAGCTTACGAAAGGTTCAAAAAACTAGGCAATGATAGAGATCTAGAAGATTATAAGGCTAGCAGGAAGGCATTTAAGAATGAAATTAGGAGAGCCAGAAGGGGCCAGGAGAAGGCCTTGGTGAGCAGGATTAAGTAAAGCCCCAAGGCATTCTACAAGTATGTGAAGAACAAGAGGATAAGGTGTGAGAGAATAGGACCAATCAAGTGTGACAGTGGAAAAGTGTGTACGGAACCGGAGGAGACAGCAGAGGTACTTAATAAATACTTTGCTTCAGTATTCACTACAGAAAAGGATCTTGGCAGTTGTAGGGATGACTTACAGTGGACTGAAAAGCTTGCGCATATAGATATTAAGAAAATGGATGTACTGGAGCTTTTGGAAAGCAGCAGGTTGGAAAAGTCACCAGGACCAGATGAGATGTATCCCAGGTTACTGTGGTTGGTGAGGGAGGAGATTGCTGAGCCTCTGGTGATGATCTTTGCATCATCAATGGGGATAGGAGAGGTTCCGGAGGATTGGAAGGTTGCGGATGTTATTCTCTTATTCAAGAAAGGGAGTAGAGATAGCTCAGGAAATTATAGACCAGTGAGTCTTGTTTCAGTTGGTGGTAAGTCGATGGAAAAGATCCTGGGTGGCAGGATTTATGAACATTTGGAGAGGCATAATATGATTAGGAATAGTCAGCAAGGCTTTGTCAAATGCAGGTCGTGTCTTACAAACCTGACTGAATTTTTTGAGGATGTGACAAAACACATTGATGAAGTTGGAGCAGTAGATGTAGTGTATATGGAATTCAGCAAGGCATTTGATGAGGTACCCCATGCAAGGCCTATTGAGAAAGGAAGGAGGCATGGGATCCAAGGGGACATTGCTATGTGGATCAGAATTGGCTTGCAAACAGAAGGTAAAGAGTGGTTGTAGACAGGTTGTATTCTGCATGGAGGTCAATGACCAGTGGTATGTCTCAGGGATCTGTTCCGGGACCCCTTCCGTTCATGATTTTTATAAATGACCTGAATGAAGAAGAGGAGGGATGGGTTAGTAAATTTTCTGATGACACAAAGGTTGGGGGTGTTGTGGATAGTGTGGAGGGTTGTCAGAGGTTACAGTGGGTCATCAATAGGATGCAAAACTGGGCTGAGAAGTAGCAGATGGAGTTCAACCCAGATAAGTGTGTGGTGGTACATTTTGGTAGGTCAAATATGGCAGAATGTCAGGATTACAGTAGAACAAAGGGGACTATGGAGCCATGAGGGAGAAGCAGGCCAAAATTGACTGGAAAGATACCCTAGCAGGGATGACAGTGGAACAACAATGGCAGGTATTTCTGGGAATAATACAGAAGGTGCAGGATCAGTTCATTCCAAAGAGGAAGAAAGATTCTAAGGGGAGTAAGGGGCAATCATGGCTGACAAGGGAAGTCAAGGACAGTATAAAAACAAAAGAGAAGAAGTATAACATAGCAAAGGTGAGCGGGAAGCCAGAGGATTGGGAAACTTTTAAAGAGCAACAGAGGATAACTAAAAAGGCAATACGGGGAGAAAAGATGAGATACGAAGGCATGCTAGCCAAGAATATAAAGGAGGATAGTAAAGGCTTCTTTAGGTATGTGAAGAGGAAAAAATTAGTTAAGACCAAAGTTGGGCCCTAGAAGACAGAAACAGGTGAATTTATTATGGGGAACAAGGAAATGGCAGACGAGTTGAACAGGTACTTTGGATCTGTCTTCACTAGGGAAGACACAAACAATCTCCCAGATGTAATAGTGGCCAGAGGACCTAGGGTAACGGAGGAACTGAAGGAGATTCACATTAGGCAGAAAATGGTGTTGGATAGACTGATGGGATTGAAGGCTGATAAATCCCCAGGGCCTGATGATCTGCACCCCAGGGTACTTAAGGAGGTGGCTCTAGAAATCGTGGACGCATTGGTAATCATTTTCCAATGCTCTATAGATTCAGGATCAGTTCCTGAGGACCGGAGGGTAGCTAATGTTATCCCACTTTTTAAGAAAGAAGGGTGAGAGAAAACAGGGAATTATAGACCAGTTAGCCTGATATCAGTGGTGGGGAAGATGCTGGAGTCAATTATAAAGGATGAAATAGTGGCACATTTGGATAGCAGTAACAGGATCGGTCCAAGTCAGCATAGACTTACAAAGGGGAAATCATGCTTGACTAATCTTCTGGAATTTTTTGAGGATGTAACTATGAAAATGGACAAGGGAGAGCCAGTGGATGTAACGTATCTGGACTTCCAGAAAGCCTTTGATAAGGTCTCACATAGGAGATTAGTGGGCAAAATTATAGCACATGGTATTGGGGGTAGGGTACTGACATGGATAGAAAATTGGTTGGCAGACAGGAAACAAAGAGTAGGGATTAACGGGTCCCTTTCAGAATGGCAGGCGGTGACCAGTGGGGTACCGCAAGGCTCGGTGCTGGGACTGCAGCTATTTACAATATACATTAATAATTTAGATGAAGGGATTAAAAGTAACATTAGCAAATTTGCAGATGACACAAAGCTGGGTGAAAGTGTGAAATGTGCAGAGGATGTTGTGATAATGCAGGATGACTTGGACAGGTTGGGTGAGTGGGCGGATGCATGGCAGATGTAGTTTAATGTGGATAAATGTGAGGTTATCCACTTTGGTGGTAAGAACAGGAAGGCAGATTATTATGTAAATGGAGTCAAGTTAGGAAAAGGGGAAGCACAACGAGATCTAGGTGTTCTTGTACATCAGTCACTGAAAGTAAGCACGCAGGTACAGCAGGCAGTGAAAAAAGCTAGTGGCATGTTGGCCTTCATAACAAGGGGAGTTGAGTATAGGAGCAAAGAGGTCCTTCTGCAGTTGTACTGGGCCCTGGTGAGACCACACCTGGAAGTATTGTGTACAGTTTTGGTCTCCAAATTTGAGGAAGGACATTCTTGCTATTGAGGGAGTGCAGCGTAGGTTCACGAGGTTAATTCCTGGGATGGCGGGACTGTCATATGTTGAAAGATTGGAGCGACTGGGCTTGTATACACTGGAATTTAGAAGGATGAGAGGGGATCTGATTGAAACATATAAGATTATTAAGGGATTGGACACGCTAGAGGCAGGAAACATGTTCCTGATGTTGGGGGAGTCCAGAGCCAGAGGTCACAATTTGAGAATATGGGGTAGGCCATTTAGAACGGAGTTGAGGAAAAACTTTTTCACCCAGAGAGTTGTGGATCTGTGGAATGCTCTGCCTCAGAAGGCAGTGGAGGCCAGTTCTCTGGATGTTTTCAAGAAACAGTTAGATAGAACTCTTAATGATAGCAGATTCAAGGGATATGGGGAGAAGGCAAGAACGGGGTACTGATTGTGGATGATCAGCCATGATCACAGTGAATGGAGGTGCTGGCTCGAAGGGCCGAATGGCCGACTCCTGCACCTATTGTCTATTGTCTAATATAGTATTAATGATAAGACTCTTGTCAGTGTGGAGGATCAGAAGAATCTTGGGGTCTGAGTCCATAGGACACTCAAAGCTGCTACGCAGGTTAACTCTGTGGTTAAGACAGCATAAGGTGCATTGGCCTTCATCAACTGTGGGATTGACTTTAAGAGCTGAGAGGTAATGTTACAGCTGTATAGGACCCTTGTCAGACCACACTTGGAGTACTGTGTTCAGTTCTGGTTGCCTCATTACAGGAAGGATGTGGAAGCCATAGAAAGGGTGCAGAGGAGATTTACAAGGATGTTGCCTGGATTGGGGAGCATGCCTTATGAAAACAGGTCGAGTGAACTCGGCCTTTTCTCCTTGGAGTGACGGAGGATGAGAGGTGACCTGATAGATGTGTATGAGATGATGAGGGGCATTGATCATGTGGAAAGTCAGAGGCTTTTTCCCAGGGCTGAAATGGCTAACACGAGAGGGCACAGTTTTAGGGTGCTTGGAAGTAGGTACAGAGGAGATGTCAGGGGTAAGTTGTTCTTTTATACATGCAGAGAGTGCTGAGTGCGTGGAATGGGCTTCCAGCGATGGTGGTGGAGGCAGATATGATAGGGTCTTTTAAGAGGCTCCTGGATAGTTGCATGAAATTTAGAAAAATGGAGGGCTATAGGTAACCCTAGGTAATTTCTAAAGTAAGTGCATGCTCAGCACAGCATTGTGGGCTGAAGGGCCTGTATTGTGCTGTAGGTTTTCAATGTTTCTATGGCAGGGATGACAGCAGAGCAGCAATAGCTGGAATTTCAGGAAGCAATTCGGAAGGCACAGGATACGATATATACATCCCAAAGAGGAAGAAGTATTCTAAAGGCAAGATGACCCACCCCTAGCTCACAAAGGAAGTCAAAGCCAGCATAAAAGCCAAAGAGAAGGCATACAATAGATTAAAAATTAGTGGGAAGTTAGAGGATTGGGAAGCTTTTAAAAATATAGAATATAGAACAAAAGGTGTTTCTTTAGTCAAAGAGTGGTGAATTTGTGGAATTTGTTGCCACATGCATCTGTGGAGGTCAGGTCAGTGGTGTATTTAAGTCAGAGATTGATAAGTTTTTGATTGGACATGGCATCAAAAGTTACAGGGAGAAGGCCAGGAAATGGGTTTGAGGAGGAGATAGAAAAAAGGATCAGCCATGTTTGAATGACTGAGTAGATTCAATGGGCCAGATGGCCTAATTCTGCTCCTATGTCTTATGGTCTTATGATCTCACATAGAACATAGAAATTTACAGCACATTACAGGCCCTTCAGTCCACAATGTTGTGCCAACCATGTGACCTACTCTAGAAACTGCCTAGAATTTTTCTAGCGCATAGCCCTCTATTTTTCTAAGTTCCATGTATCTATCTAAGAGGCTCTTAAAAGACATTATTGTATCCGCTTCCACCACCACCGCTGCCGGCAGTGCATTCCACGCACCCACCACTCTCTGTATGAAAAACTTACCCCTGACATCCCCTTGGTACCTATTTCCAAGCACCTTAAAACTATGACCCCTCACATTAGCCATTTCAACCCTGGGAGAAAGCCATGATCAATGCACCTCATCACCTTATTCACCTCTATCAGCTCACTTCTCGTCCTCCGTCTCTCCAAGGAGAAAAGGCCACGATCACTTAACCTATTCTCATAAGGTTCGCCCTCTAATCCAGGCAACATCCTTGTAAACATAAGGCAGCTAAAAACTCATTAAGAAGGTCAAGATGGTATACAAAAATAAACTACCCAATAATATTAAAGAGGATAGCAAAAGTTTCTTCAGATACATAAAGTGTAAAAGAGAGATGAGAGTGGATATCGGCCCACTGAAAAATGGTGCTGAAGAGGAAGTAATGGGAGACAAGGAAATGGCAGATGAACTGCATAAATATTTTGCATCAGTCTTCACTGTGGAAGACACTAGCAGTATTGTGGAAGTTCCAGGTGTCAGGGGTCATGGACTGTGTGAAGTTGCTATTACTAGGGAGAAGGTTTTTGAGAAACTGAAAGGTCTGAAGATAGGTAAGTTACTTGGACTAGAAGGTGTAAATCCCAGGGTTCTGAAAGTGGTGGCTGAAGAGATTGTTTAGATTAGATTATGAGGACACGCAGTCCTCTTTTATTGTCATTTAGTAATGCATGCATTAAGAAATGATACAATATTTCCTCCGGTGTGATATCACAGAAACACAAGACAGACCAGGACTGAAAATCTAACAAAAATCACATAAATTATAACATATAGTTGCAACAGTGCAACTATACCATAACTTGATGAAGAACAGGCCATAGCACAGTAAAAAAGTTCAAAGTCTCTCAAAAGTCCCACACCTCACACAGACGGGAGAAGGAAGAAAACTCTCCCTGCCATGCCCGACCACAGTCCGACTCTGAGTCGTCCGAAAACTTCGAGCTCCGATCAGCCCTCCGACACCGAGTCCCGAGCACCATCTCTGCCGAATGCTTCGACCTCAGCCTCGGTCGCCAGCAGCAGCGGCAGCAGATTTGGGGCCTTTCCTCCGGAGATTCTCGATCGCACAGTAGCAGCGGCAGCAAACTGGGCATTTCAGAAATTTCCAGATGTTCCTCTGTGCCTTCTCATGTCTGTCTCCATCAAATCAGAATTGTGCACGGCATCCTACTTACAAATACGATATCATTTCACCGGAGAGCTGCGCACGCTGCATCATGCCGCCATCTTGCCCTCCTGCTGATTGTGGAGGCATTAGTAACGATCTTTCAACAATTGTTAGATTCTGGAATGGTTCGGGGACACTGAAAATTGTAAATGTCACCCTACTCTTCAAGAAAGGAGATAAGCAGTGGAAAGGAAGTTATAGGCTGGTTAGTCTGGGCTCAGTGGTTGGGAAGATGTTGGACTCGATTACTGAGGATGTGGTTTCAGGGTACTTGGGGGTGCCTGATAAAATAGGCCATAGTCAGCATGGTTTCCTTACAGGAAAATCTTGCCTGACAAATCTGTTGGAATTCTTTGAAGAAATAACAAGCAGAATAGGCAAAGGAGAATCGGTTGCTGTTGTGTACTTGGATTTGTGGGCTGCCTTAATGACCATCCCTGATAGCACTCACATCTGCAGTGACGAAATGCTTTGAGAGGTTGGTTATGATTAGACTGAACTCCTGCCTCAGCAAGGACCTGGACCCATTGCAATTTGCCTATCGACACAATAGGTCAACGGCAGACGCAATCTCCATGGCTCTTCACATGGCTTTAGACCACCTGGACAACACAAACACCTACATCAGCATGCTGTTCATCGACTATAGCTCAGCATTTAATACCGTCATTCCCACATTCCTGATTGAGAAGTTGCAGAACCTGGGCCTCTGTCCCTCCCCCTGTAATTGGATCCTCGACTCCTAACTGGAAGACCACAATCTGTGTGGATTGGTGATAACATATCCTCCTCGCTGACGATCAATACTGGTGCACCTCAGGGGTGTGTACTTAGCCCACTGCTCGACTCTCTACATACCCATGACTGTGTGGCTAGGCATAGCTCAAATACCATCTATAAATTTGTTAATGATACAACTATTGTTGGTAGAATCTCAGGTGGTGATGAAAGGACGTACAGGAGTGAGATATGCCAACTAGTGGAGTGGTGCTGCAGCAACAACCTGGCACTCAACGTCAGTAAGATGAAAGAGCTGATTGTGGATTTCAGGAAGGGTAAGTCAAGGGAACACACAGCAATCCTCATAGAGGGATCAGATGTGAAGAGAGTGAGCAGCTTCAAGTTCCTGGGTGTCAAGATCTCTGAGGATCTAACCTGACCCAACATATCGATGTAGTTATAAAGAAGGCAAGACAGCGGCTATACTTTATTAGGAGTTTGTGGGGATTTGGCACGTCAACAAATACACTCAAAAACTTCTATAGTTGTACCGTGGAGAGCATTCTGACAGGCTGCATCATTGTCTGGTATGGAGGGGCTACTGCACGGGACCGAAAGGAGCTGCAGAAGGTTGTAAATCTAGTCGGCTCCATCTTGGGCACTAGCCTACAAAGTACTTAGGACATCTTTAGGAAGTGGTGTCTCAGAAAGGCAGCGTCCATTATTAAAGACCTTCAGCACCCAGGGCATACACTTTTTTCACTGTTACCATCAGGTAGGAGATACAGAAGCCTGAAGGCACACACTCAGTGATTCAGGAACAGCTTCTTCCCCTCTGCCATCCAATTCTTAAATGGGCTTTGAAGCTTTAGATACTACCTCACTTTTATTAATATACAGTATTTCTGTTTTCGCACATTTTTAATAACCTATTCAATATATGTAATTTACTTGTTTATTTATTATTATGTTTTATTTTATTTATTATTATTATTTGCTTTGTCTCTCTGCTAGATTATGTACTGCATTGAACTGCTGCTGCTAAGTTAACAAATTTCACGTCACATGCCAGTGATAATAAACCTGATTCTGATTCTGAATTTCAGAAGGCCTTTGACAAGGTGCCACACTTGAGGCTCTTAACAAGTTATGAGCCCATGGAATTACAGGAAAGATTCTAGCATGGATAAAGCAGTGGCTAATTGACAGGAGACAAAGAGTAGAAATAAAGGGAGCCTTTTCTGGATGGCTGCAGTGATTAGTGGCATTCCATAGGAGACTAAGAATGGACCAGTTCTTTTTAGGTTATATATCAATAGTCATAGTCATAGTCAAACTTTATTGATCCCGGGGGAAATTGGTTAAATGATTAGGATGATGGAATTGATGGCTTTTCTGCAAAGTTCGCAGATGATATAAAGCTAAGTGGAGGGGCAGCTGGTTTTGAGGAAGTAGGGAGACCGCAAAAGGACAGGCAAATTAGAAGAATGGGCAAAGAAGTAGCAGGTGTAATTCAGTGTCAGGAAGTGTATCGTCATGCAACTTTGGTCGATGAAATGAAAGGTTTGACTATTTTCAAACTGGAGAGAATACAGAAATGTCTGTGGTGTAAAGGGACTTGGGAGTCCTTGTGCAGGATTCTCAACAAAGGTTAATTTGCAGGTTGAGTCTGTGGTGGGGAAGGCAAATGTGATGTTAACATTAATCTCAAGAGGACTAGAATATAAAAGCAAGGATGTAATGTTGAGGCTTTATAAAGCACTGGTGAGGCCTTATTAGGAGTATTGTGAGCAGTTTTGGGCCCTTTATCCTTGAAAGGATGTGCTAAAACAAGAGAGGGTTCATAGGAGGTTCATGAAAATGATTCCAGGATTAAAAGGCTTGACATATGAAGAGCGTTTGTTAGCTCTGAGGCTGTATTCACTGGAATTTAGAAAAATGAGGGGAGACCTCATTGAAACCTATCGAATGGTAAAAGGCCTTGATAGATTAGGTGTGGAGAGAGATTAAGTGTTTCCTATGGTGGGATTGTCTAAAACAAGAGGACACAGCCTCAGAACAGAGGGGGGGTCCTTTTAGAATGGAGATAAGGGAATTTCTCTAGCCAGACAATGTGAATCTGTGGAATTCTTTTCCACAGGCAGCTATGGGGGCCAAGTCTTTATGTATATTTAAGGCAGAGGTTGATAGATTCTTGAAGGGATACAGGGAGAAGACAGGAGATTGGGGTTGAGAGGAAAAGTGGATCAGCCATGAAAAAATGGTGGAGCAGACTCGATGAGCCAAATGGCCTAATTCTGCTCCTGTATCTTATGGTCTTTTGTTCCCCGGACTTGGGGGCTTGAGTTACAAGGAGTGGTTGAGTAGACTAGAACTTTGTTCCCTGGAATGTATTAGATTGAGGGGTGATCCGATAGAGGTGTATAAGATCATGAGAGACAAAGAGAGGATAAAGGCTCTTTTTTTCCCAGGGAGGGATGGGCCAGAAATAAGAGGCATACACTCAGTGGTCATTTTATTAGGTACACCTGTACACCCGCTCATTAATCAGCCAATCGTGGCAGCAACTCAATGCATAAGTACATGCAGATATGATTAAGATGCACAACAGCTACTCAGAGCAAACATCAGAATGGAAAAGAAATGTAATCTGAGGATGTAATAAGCTCTTCAGGTCTGTGCAGGGAGCCAGGGAGTGTTGGGCTGCAAGGTTTTTACAGCACTTGAATTGGATAATTTTTGTTCAACAAGAGTTGTTAATCATTTAGCGTTCCTTGTGCTTCTTCTTGAGTGACTCACTCTTTGTAATGTGGTCTCCTGGTGCTTTCTGTTTCAACTTGTTAAGTTTATTTTGATATTGCTCGGAGATTCCATGTTACATCTATTCTTTAAATAGACACCTGATTATTTAATGTTAATTAGGGGTTTCTAGGGACCTGTTCCAGTGGGATGGTTTACATCTGAACTGGAAGGGAACAAATATTCTCGCATGTAGGTTTGCTAGAGAGGCTCCAGTGGATTTAAACTAGATACAAGTGGGGAGGGGAACCAGAGTGTAGGAATAGACGTAGGGGAGAAGGAAGAAAAAAGAGATAGGAAAGTTGTTTGCCCTGTTAGTGATAAACAGAGAGTAAGAGGTGGAAAATTTCTTAAATGCATTTATTTTAATGCTAGGAGCATTGTAAGAAAGGTGGATGAGCTTAGAGCATGGATTGATACCTGGAAGTATGATGTTGTAGCTACTAGTGAAACATGGTTCCAGGAGGGGTGTGATTGGAAACTAAATATTCCTGGATTTCGTTGCTTCAGGTGTGATAGAATCAAAGGGACAAGAGGGGGAAGTGTTGCATTGCTTGTCAGAGAAAATATTACAGCGGTGCTCTGGCAGGATAGATTAGAGGGCTCATTTAGGGAGGCTATTTGGGTGGAATTGAGGAATGGGAAAGGTGTAATAACACTTATAGGGGTGTATTGTAGACCACTTAATGGGGAGTGAGAATTGGAGGAGCAAATTTGTAAGGAGATAGCAGATATTTGTAGTAAGCACAAGGTTGTGATTGTGGGAGATTTTAATTTTCCACACATAGACTGGGAAGCCCAGACTGTAAAAGGGCTGGATGGTTTGGAGTTTGTAAAATATGTGCAGGATAGTTTTTTGCAGCAATACATAGAGATACCAACTAGAGAAGGGGCGGTGTTGGATCTCCTGTTAGGGAATTTTATAGGTCAGGGGACGGAGGTATGTGTTGGGGAGCACTTCGGGTCCAGTGATCACAATGCCATTAGTTTCAATATAATTATGGAGAAGGATAGGTCTGGACCCAGGGTTGAGATTTTTGATTGGAGAAAGGCTAACTTTAAGGTGATGCAAAAGGATTTAGAAGGTGTGGATTGGGACAAATTGTTTTATGGGAAGGATGTAATAGAGAAATGGAGGTCATTTAAAGGTGAAATTTTGAGGGTACAGAATCTTTATGTTCCTGTTAGGTTGAAAGGAAAGGTTAAAAGTTTGAGAGAGCCATGGTTTTCAAGGGATATTGGAAACTTGGTTCGGAAAAAGAGAGATATCTACAATAAATATAGGCAGCACAGAGTAAGTGAGGTGCTTGAGGAATATAAAGAATGTAAAAAGAATCTTGAGAAAGAAATTAGAAAAGCTAAAAGAAGATTTGGGGTTGCTTTGGCAAGTAAGGTGAAAATAAATCCAAAGGGTTCGTACAGTTACATTAACAGCAAAAGGCTGGAGGTCGACACGGCCTTAGGCTCGAGTTTGGCGGAGGCGGCAGCAGGCGGTGCCAGGGCAGCCGGCGAGGGCAGACTGGAGGAGTGGCTGTACTCTTTGCTGTCACAAGATCGAAGAAGATGGAGGTACATAGCCACCAACCCCAGATTCAGGATGGCCACTGACTGACTGACTGATTCTTAGAGATGGTATATATAATTATCTGGATAGACAGGGTCTGATTAGGAACAGTCAACAAGGATTTGTGCATGAAAGGTCATATTTGACAAGTCTTATTGAATTTTTTGAAGAGGTTACTAGGAAAGTTGACGAGGGTAAAGCAGTGGATGTTGTCTATATGGACTTCAGTAAGGCCTTTGACAAGGTTCCACATGGAAGGTTAGTTAGGAAGGTTCAATCATTAGGTATTAATATTGAAGTAGTAAAATGGATTCAACAGTGTCTGGATGGGAGTCGTCAGAGAGTAGTGGTGGATAACTGTTTGTCAGGTTGGAGGTCGGTGACTACTGGTATGCCTCAGGGATCTGTACTGGGTCCAATGTTGTTTGTTGTATACATTAATGATCTGGATAATGGGATGGTAAATTGGATTAGTAAATATGCAGATGATACTAAGATAGGTGAAGTTGTGGATAATGATGTAGGCTTTCAAAGCTTGCAGAGAGATTTAGGCCAGTTAGAAGAGCAGGCTGAAAGATGGCAAATGGAGTTTAATGCTGATAAGTATGAGTTGCTACATTTTGGTAGGACTAATCAAAATAGGACATAAATGGTAGGGCATTGAAGAATGCAGTAGAACAGAGGGATCTAGGAATAATGGTGCATAGTTCCCTGAAGGTGGAATCTCATGTGGGTAGGGTGGTGAAGAGAGCTTTTGATATACTGGCCTTTATAAATCAGAGCATTGAGTATAGGAGTTGGGATGTAATGTTGAAATTGTACAAGGCACTGGTAAGGCCAAATTTGGAGTATTGTGTACAGTTCTGGTCACCGAATTATAGGAAAAATGTCAACAAAATAGAGAGTACAGAGAAGATTTACTAGAATGTTACCTGAGTTTCAGCACCTAAGATACAGAGAAAGGTTGAACAAGTTGGGTCTTTATTCTTTGGAGCATAGAAGGTTGAGGGGGGACTTGATAGAGGTATTAAAAATTATGAGGGGGATAGATAGAGTTGATGCGGATAGACTTTTTCCACTGAGAGTAGGGGAGATTCAAAGAAGAGGACATGAGTTGAGAGTTAGGGGGCAAAAGTTTAGCAGTAACACAAGGGGGAACTTCTTTACTCAGAGAGTGGTAGCTGTGTGGAATGAGCTTCCAGTAGGAGTGGTAGAGGCAGGCTCGATATTGTCATTTAAAGTAAAATTGGATAGCTATATGGACAGGAAAGGAATGGAGGGTTATGGGCTGAGTGCAGGTCGGTGGGACTAGGTGAGAGTAAGCATTTGGCACGGACTAGAAGGGCCAAGATAGCCTGTTTCCATGCTGTAATTGTTATATGGTTATATGGTTTTATAGTTCTGAGAATGTTACGTCGCACAATGTTGTTCAGCCAAGCCACTGGTATTCTGCTGAAATTCTGATGAATAAACTCTGGTTGCCGTCTCTACATAGGAGTCCGCCTTTCCTGCACACTTGGGTTCTGACATTGCCAGCGCACATCATGACAAAGGGACTTTGACCATGGAATGATTGATGGCGGTTTGAGTATCTCAGAAACTGCTGATCTGCTGGGCTTTTCACACACAGCAGTCCCTAGAGTTTACAGAGGATGGTGCAAAAAACAAAAAAAAGGTCCAGTGAGCAGCAGTTCTGTGGACGAAAATGCCTTGTTAATGTGAGAGGTTGGAGAAGAATGGGCAGACTGGTTCAAGCTGACAGGAAGGTGACAGCGACTCAAATAGCCATGTGTTACAATAGTGGTGTGCAGAAGAGCATCTCCGAATGCACAACACATCGAACCCTGGAGTGGATGGGCTGCAGCAGTAGAAGATCCAGAACATACATTCACCAGCCACTTTATTAGGTACAGGAGGTTCAAAATAAAGTAGCCACTGAGTGTACATGTTTGGATGAGAATAAAAGTCTGAAAATAAAACTCAGAATAACACGCAACACTCAAAACTCTGTAGTTGCTGCTTCATTATTAGTCGATTTAATTATTCCCAGCATCATCTCCATATAAGGGTAATGCATTTTATCTGGTAATTTATGATAAGCAATGACAGACATGATCATTAGTACAAAGCTAGCTAGCCTCATGTTGACTTTACAACCTGTCCAGTACATGATACTTCAACTGGATAGAAAGCCAATGGAATTTCATTTCCAGTTACAGTGGAATGCTCACACTGTCGTCATCCAAACCCATAGGCTGCAGTCCAGGACCAGTAGCCCTCTTACTCTTGAAGTCAGTCACAGGGCTAATTTGACAGTGTCCTGATGAAGGGTCTCAGCCCAAAACACTGACTGTTTACTCCTTTCCATAGATGCTGCCTGGCCTGATGAGTTCCTCCAGCATTTTTTATGTGTGTTGTTTGGATTTCCAGCATCTGCAGATTTCCTTGTGTTTGTGATAGTTGAACTGAACATCCTCACTGTGATCTGGACACTGCATATTTTAAATCAGAATTAATCAGAATCTTGGCTGCATAGATTTATTTTGGTTTTCCAGACCATTGGTTCTGCTGTTTAAACCTTGATGTTAACTTGGAGGCTAACATGAGATTCAGCTGCAGAATTTCAAATTCAGACCCTGATTTTCCAAAGGTTTCCAACTTTTGCTAATGCTTAAATGTGATCAATTGATATCATTGACAGGTTTAAATGTAACATCATAAGTCACCTGGTAGCCATCATTGAAGACATACAGCTTATGATCAGAGGGGTTGTAGCTGACGCTCTGTTAAGTCTCCATCACTTTATCTATCTTGATAGCCAGTGTACCTTCCTCTCCAGTTCTAGTATCAAATGTATAGAAAATCTCCTCCTGCCGTATGCCTACTGGTCTAATCGCATACAACACACCGCAGACCATAAAGGCATTGGTCACACCAGGTTTGAATTGTCTAGTGATCCATGTCCTCTCCAAAGTAAAGGATGTTGTGTTAATTTTACTAATAACTATACTCCCAGCAGTTTGTTCAGTGGAGTAAATGACCCACAGGCCAGTTTCATCCACAGAAAAGTCCATGTCCTGGTAATTAACACCCTGATAAGAGTACTGGTTATTGTAGGCTGCATTTGTCAATGTTGATTTCTCTACCTCCTCTGTGTCTACATTAAACCTGCACATTTGCCTACTGTTGTAACAGTTGTAGTACAAATAGTTATGATATAAAACCAACCCACCTCCCTGTGCTTGGTCATAACTGCTAGAATATGCAAGTCTTTTGTTAATTCCATTTTTGTAGACCAGTAAGTCGTCGTATGAAGAATGTAGTCGGAAGGTGTCAAATCCACTTTCACTGTTGCTTGGCATCACAAAATACAGTTCTTTTTTAGTGGGCAGGGGAGAGGGATCTTTGCCCCAAGCTCCATATTTGTAATCCGATCCCAACCAGTTCAGCTGTGTCACATGAGGCTCGGTTATACTGTCGAGTCCACCATGCTTGCAGCTCCCTGTTAATAAATAGAAATACACTAGGTGGCCTTTTTTTTAGGTCTACACCTGCTCATTAATGCAAATATCTAATCAGCTAATCATGTGACAGCAACTCAATGCATAAACACAAACATGGTCAAGAGGTTCATTTACCACCAGTGGAGTTAGGAGAGACACCTCTGGAAATGAGAAGATTGCAACTTGCATCAGCATATTGGATATGCCTACAAGAGCATAGAGAAAGCCATCCAACTAAAGAGCTTTTAGATCCATGCTGGGAAAAGGAGAGAAAAAAAATCAGAATTTTGCATGGACTGTTGAAGGAAAGCTGAAAGAACAAGGCAATAAGTACTACAGTGACTTTTCCTGGGGTGTCTCCATGGCTGTGTGAAGCACCAGAGATGGATCTTATAGTATTTGAAAGGAGACCAAAAACAGAGATGGGATTTTAAATCAAGATAGAGTTGAATCTTTTGTAGATAATAATTATTATAGATATTTACAATGTACACAGATCCTTCGAAAATGGTAATGGTAGATTAGAGGTAGGATTGGTAGTGCCTGATTTTAACATTAAAAAGTAGATGAGAATAAATAATGATTTCTTAGTGTATACAGGTGAAATGACAGCTGTACTATTAGCTTTATAGTGAATGGAGGAAGCAAGACCGATGAGAGTTGTGATAATGTCTGATTCAAACACAACAATCAGGAGTCTGAAAGATTTACATTCAGAGACAAGACCAGACATTATGTGTGAGATAATACAAACCTTATTTGGAATTAAAATGATGAGATTCTGTGTATGCTTTATGTGAATTCCAGCACACGGTGGTAATGGATAGAATGAGCAATCAGATAAATTAGCAGAGGAGGCAACTAGATAAGCAGAAGTGGATGTTCAAATATAGTAAAGAAGAAATGAAAAACATTATTAAAAGTGAAATTTTTAAAATGTGGAGAAAACAATGGGGTGAAGAGAGAACAGAAAGACACCTTTATAATATCCAGGAAGAAGTATGATGGTTGAGGAATGCAGAAATGAGCAGCGGGGAGGAGGTGATAATATCAAGATTGAGTTTTGAGCACACAGGGTTAAATAGTACATTGTTCTTAATGAAGAAATGCAATAATGGGGGGTGTGAACACTGTAATCAACAAGAAACGGTTGAGCAAATACTGGTGAAATGTCCAAAATATAATCCAGAGAGGGGATGATTGATTTTAAAGTTACCAGAGAATAAAATACAGTTTAACAGTAACAATAATTTGCAGAAAGGATCACATGCTTGTTGCATCAAATATATAGTACAGTCCCTTAAGAATACTGTTTTAATAGAATTTGATATAAATATTAATGTATAGGAATTAGATATCCTGACCCACACTCCAGTTCAGAAGGGGGCGGTAATGCATATTAAAGCTGTTTGCCAACCGCCATAGACCTCAGAAGAAGAAAAATAAGAAGAAGAACAACAACAAGAGCAACCCCCACAAAATTCTGGAGGAACTCAGCAGATCAGGCAGCATCTATGGAGAGGAATAAACTGTCAACATTTCAGGCTGAGACCCTTCAGCAGGCCTAGAAAGTAAGGGGGAGGAATACAGAATAAGAAGATGGGATAGATGGGATAAAACTTTGACAAGCTTCTATGGGTGTGTGGCGCAGAGTATATTGACTGATTGCATCAAGGCCTGGTTTGGAAACACAATGTCCTTGAACAGAAAATCCTACAAATCCTGGGCAACAATATAGCCCAGTCCATCACGGGTAAAGCCCCAACTGAGAACATACAAGATCTATACAAGTGAGGAAAACCGGGCCCTGTACAGATTACAGAGGAGGAAATGTTTGCTACCCTGGGGCAAATCAGGGTGGATAAATCCCCACGGTTGACAAGGTGTTCCCTTGGACCTGTTCAGAACACAAATGCAGAAATTGCCAGAGCCCTACCAAAGATATTTAAAACATTCTTTGTGACAGGAGAGGTACCAGAGGATTGTAGGATAGCCAATGTTGATCTGCTGTTTAAAATAGCTCTATACAGAAACCATGAAATTATAGGCCAGTGAGTCTGACATCAGTTGTGGGAAAGTTATTGAAAGGTATTCTAAGGGACTGGATATACAAGTATTTGGTTTCATTCATGGTGGATCATGTCTAACCAACCATATAGAGTTTTTTAAGGAAGCTACCAGGGAAGTTGATGAAGTCAAGGCAGTGGGTACTGTCTACGTGGACATTAGTAAGGCATTTAACAAGGTCCTCCATGGGAGGCTGGTCAAGAGGATTCAGTCACTCAGCATTTGAGAATGAGGTAGTAAATTGGTATAGACATTGGCTTTGTGGGAGAAGCAACAGAGTGATAGTAGAGGGTTGCCTCTCTGACAGGATGCCTGTAACTAGTGGTGTGCCACAGGGATCGGTGCTGGGTCCTTTGTTGTTTGTCATCTATATCAACGATCTAGATGATAATGTGGTTAACTGGATCAGCAAGTTCGTGGATGACACCAAGACTGGGGGTGTAGTGGACAGTGAGGAAGGCTGTCATGGCTTGCAGAGGGATCTCCATCAGCTGGGAAAATGGCTGAAAAATAGCAGATGAAATTAATGCAGACAAGTGCAAGATTTTACACTTTGGTAGGACCAAGCAGTGTAGTTCTTTCACAGTAAGTGCTAGGGCACTGAAGAGTGTGGTAAAACAAAGGGATCTGGGAATACAAGTACATAATTCGTTGAAAGTGGTGTCATAGGTAGATAGAGACACAAAGAAAGCTTTTGGCACGTTGGCCTTTATAAATCAATGTACTGAGTACAGGAGATGGGATGTTATGTTGAAGTTGTATAAGACATTGGTGAGGCTTAATTTGGAATATTGTGTGTAGTTTTGGTCATCGACGTACAAGATCTCCCCCAGCTCTTTTGGCTCCACACATAGATTTTCATTGTCATCTTCTTCGGGACCAATTTTCTCCCTTGTAATCCTTTTGCTCTTAACATATTTGAAGAATCCATAAGACCATAAGATATAGGAACAGAATTAGGTTATTTGGCCCATCAAGTCTGCTCTACCATTCTATCATAGCTGATCCAATATTCCTCTCAGCCCCAATCTCTTGCCTTCCCCTCGTATCCCTTCATGCCCTGAGCAATCAAGGAACTATCAACCTCTGCCTTAAATATACATAAAGACTTGGCTTCCACTGAGTCCTGACGAAGGGTCTTGGCCCGAAATGTCGACTGCACCTCTTCCTAGAGATGCTGCCTGGCCTGCTGCTTTCACCAGCAACTTTTATGTGTGTGGCTTCCACTGCTGCCTGTAACAAAGAATTCCACAGATCCACTCTATCTAGGCTTTCAATGTTTGATAGTTTTCAATGAGGTCGCCTCTCATTCTTCTGAATTCTGGTGAATATAGGCCCAGAGCCATCAAAAGCTGTTCATATGACAAGCCTTTCAATCCTGGAATCATTTTTGTGAACCTCCTTTGAACCCTTTCCAGTTTCAGCACATCCTTTCTAAGATAAGGGGCCCAAACCTGCTCACAATACTCCAAGTGAGGCCTCACCAGTGATTTATAAAGTCTCAACATTACATCCTTCTTTTTATATTCTAGTCCTCTTAAAATGAATGTTAACGTTGTATTTGCCTTCCTCACCACAGACTCAATCAACAAATTAACCTTTAGGGAACCCTGCACAAGGACTCCCAAGTCCCTTTGTACCTCAGTTTTTTTTTGTATTTTCTCTCCATTTAGAAAATAGTCAGTCCTTTCATTTCTGCTATCAAAGTGCTTGACCATACACTTTTCAACACTGTATTCCATCTTCTATGCCTATTTTCCTAATTTGTCGAATTCCTTCTGTAGCCTCTGTACTTCCTCAAAACTCCCTACACTTCCACCCATCTTTGTATCATCTGCAAACTCTGCAAAAAGGCCATCAATTCAATCATACAAAGGCACAATTGAGAGCATCCTGACTGGCTGCATCTCTGCCTGGTATGGGAACTGTACTTCCCTCAATCACAGGACTCTGTGGAGAGTGGTGCGGACAGCCCAGCACATCTGTAGATGTGATCTTTTCACTATTCAGGACGTTTACAAAGAAAGGTGTGTAAAAAGGATCATTAGGGACCCAAGTCACCACAACCACAAACTGTTCCAGCTGCTACCATCTGGGAAACGGTACTGTAGCATAAAAGCCAGGACCAACAGGCTCCGGGACAGTTTCTTCCACCAGGCCATCATACTGATTAATTCATGCTGATACAATTGTATTTCTAGTTATATTAACTGTCCTGTTGTACATACTACTTACTATAAATTACTATAAATTTCACATTGCACATTTAGACGGAGACGTAACGTAAAGATTTTTACTCATTCATATGAAGGATGTAAGTAATAAAGTCAAGTCAAGTCAATTCAATTCATATAACAAAAAAAAAGAATCGGTCTCAACACAGACCCCTGTGGAACACCACTAGTCACCAGCAGCCAACCAAAAAAGACTCCCTTTATTCCCACTCTTTGCCTCCTGCCAATTAGCCACTGCTTTATCCATGCCAATATCTTTTCTGTAATATCACGGGCTTGTAGCTTATTAAGCCACCCCATATGTGGCACCTTGTCAAGGGCCGTCTGAAAATCCAAATACACAACATCAACCAATTCTCCTTCATCTATCCTGCTTATTATTTCTTCAAAGAACTCCAACAGGTTTGTCAAGCAAGTGTTTTCCTTGAGGAAACCATACTGGCATTGACCTATTTTCTCATGTGCCTCCAAGTACCCTGAGACCTCATCCTTAATAATCGACTCCAACATCTTCCAAACCACTGAGATCAGACTAACTAGCATATAGTTTCCTTTCTTCTGCCTCTCTCCCTTCTTGAAGAGTGGAGTGACATTTGCAATTTTAGTCTTCCAGAACTATTGCAGAATCTAGTGATTATTGAAAGGTCATTACTAATACTTCACAATCTCTTCAGCCACCTCTGTTAGATTCCTGGGGTGTGTATCATCTGGTCCAGATGACTTATCTACCTTCAGACCTTTCAGTTTCCCAAGAACCTTTTCTCTAGTAATGGTAACTTCACATACCTCATGATCCCTGACATCTGGAACTTCCACCTACTGTTAGTGTCTTCCACAGTGAGGACTGATGCAAAATGCTTATTCAGTTCATCTGACATTTCATTGTTCCCCATTACTACCTCTCCAGCATTGTTTTCAAGCAGTTCAATATCAATTCTCACTGCTCTTTTACACTTTATGTATCTAAAGAAACTTTTGGTAACCTCTTTAATATTATTGGCTAACTTACTTTCTTATTCCATCTTTGCTTTGTTAATTCTTACAATTCTTGTCTGCTAAAGCAACCTCATGCCTCCTGATTTCTTTCTTAAGTGTTCTCTTGCATTTCTTATACTCCATAAGTACTTCATTTGTTTATCTTACTTTTTTGGGGCTTATCTTAAGTTTTTAAATTATTTTTATTTCTTTTGAGATACAGCACAGAACAAGTACTTTTGCCCCAATTAGCCAACTGCTATTTAACACTAGCCTAATCACAGTACATTTTACAATGACCAATGACCCTCCTAACTGATGCAAATTTGGACTGGGGGCAGATTTGAGCAAAAACTGGAGCATCTGGAGGATACCTATGCAGTTCACAGAAGAGAATATACAAACTCCTTAGAAACAATTTCTAAAAAAAATTCTTTAGATTCTTAAGGGTAAAGAATCTACAGAGCAACATGCACAAGCTGGAAGGTGCAACTGAGTGTGAACAGTCATTTGGAAAGCAAAGGGGTTTGGCTCTATAGGCTATTATTCACTTGGCATTAGAATCTGTTCAGTTTTTTTGATGGTGATGAGTTCTCAGGACCTTTAGATCTTTTGTTAACCTCCAGTTGTGATTTGGAAAAGATGACAGAAGAGTAACAGGAAAAATAGAAGCAGATGAAGAACGAGTGAGAAAGAGAGAGAGAGAAATGTTTGATGTATGGACCTTTAAACACAACGACTCCTCTTAGCATTGGTTATGGACTGATAAATACGCATACGCATGAGCATTGATATGCTCTCTCTCTCTCTGCAATGTAAATACACCTGATAACCTCACCTCCCATGTGTGTGATTTTATTTAATTGATATGTAGCTGTACAGACACAACAAAAGGGAGAGGGGAGGGGAGGGGAGGGGAGAGAGAGAGAGAGAGAATTTGAGAGGACTTGTTTTCAGTCCACAGTACAGGTGACTGCAATAAATTTGTGGCTCCCAGAGTGAGTTCTCTTGGTACAATCAGGAGTTCTCCTGACTGCGGACTGTGCTTTCTTCCATCTGCCATCATTGAGCTGCCCTATGGTTGATCAATAACTGACCGTAATCAATCGGTGGAGGGGTTGTTGGCATCATGCTTTTCTCACACTCTGCTAGTTGCCTCTTTAACACTGCAATCTCCCTGCGGATCTGCAGAATATTGTTCTTGTCATATGATTCAAGCTGGTGGATGATTTGTGATATGTTCTCAATCTGAAGCAAAGGAAACATTAAAGGGAAAACCAATTAGGCACAGATGATGTAATTCACAACAAATGGTGCAGATTAAGGTATAACGTACCAAACTGGAACTGAACCTTGATGCTAGGGGTCCACCTGTATATAGGGAAGAGCAGGAGGGGAAATTACTGAAGAGGCAGTTGTCAGGACCTTGCTGACTGTTTCTGCAGGGCTGATACCTCAAGCTGGAGTTCTCTATTCTACACCTGGGACCAGAGGCTGGTAAACTGTGTCCGTGAAAAATTATTTCTTCTGCCCGAACATGGACATGGAAGGAGAGTGTGTTTATTTTCAAATGACCAGACTTTAAAGGTTCTTTGCAAAATGGCCCTTGAGAAGCTGATGATGAGCCTCATTCTCTAACCACAGTTGTCCCAGCGAAGCTGCTCCCACTATACTTTTGGGGAGGGAGTTCCGGGATATACAGCAAGTCATGATGAAGGATCAGAGTTATATTTCTAATTTGTTTGATGTTTGGCTTGGAACACAAACCTACAAGTGGTTGTACCTCCCCCCCCCCAACCCCATCTACTGCCTGCATCCTTCATTGGGTGTGGTGAAGGTGCCATTAGGGTGGCCTAATCAGTGACTGAGTGCAGTTTGTAGAGGTAGATGGGCTGCTAACTAAGCTGTCTGCTTGATCCAAGATGATGTAAACCTCACTCATACAGCAAGTGGAGAGTCCTCCCCCACACTCTTGACCTGTGCATTGTAAATGGTGGAAAGGCTTACGGTGTCAGGAAACTGAAGACGCACACTCAATGTTTGGACAGCTTCTTCCCCTCCACCACCAGATTTTTGAATAGACAATGAACTCTGCCTCACTATTTTTGCTTTCTTTTTGCACTACTTATTTAATTTAATTTTTTCTCTACTTCTTATTGTGATTCAGAGCATTTTTATGTCTTCCACTGTTCTGTTACCACAAGACAACTTGTTTCATAACATATGTCAATAATATTCAACCTGGTTCTGATTCTGAGTTGAGTCACTCGCTGCAGGATACCCAATCCCTGACCTGTTGTTATTATTATTATTATTATTATTATTATCTATGCGACTCATTCAGTGGATATTTGGACAATAGTTCATTTAAAGGATGTCAGTCTGGACTGAATTCATTGAAGATTAAATGTATTTTAACAGAAACTGATAGGCTACGATTTTCCATTAAGAATTACCATATAATAACTATATATAACCATATAACAATTACAGCACGGAAATAGGTCATCTCAGCCCTTCTAGTCCATGCCGAACTCTTACTCTCACCTAGTCCCACCGACCTGCACTCAGCCCATAACCCTCCATTCCTTTCCTGTCCATATAGCTATCCAATTATACTTTAAATGACAACATCAAACCTACCTCTACCACTTCTGCTGGAAGCTCATTCCACACAGCTACCACTCTCTGAGTAAAGAAGTTCCCCCTCATGTTACCCCTAAACTTTTGCCCTTTAACTTACAACTCATGTCCTCTTGTTTGAATCTCCCCCACTCTCAATGGAAAAAGCCTATCCACGTCAACTCTATCCCCCTCGTAATTTTAAATACCTCTATCAAGTCCCCTCTCAACCTTCTATGCTCCAAAGAATAAAGACCCAACTTGTTCAACCTTTCTCTGTAACTTAGGTGATGAAAGCCAGGTAGCATTCTAGTAAATCTTCTCTGTACTCTCTCAATTTGACATCTTTCCTATAATTCGGTGACCAGAACTGTACACAATACTCCAAATTTGACCTTACCAATGCCTTGTACAATTTCAATATTATATCCCAACTCCTATACTCAATGCTCTGATTTATAAAGGCCAGCATACCAAAAGCTTTCTTCACCACCCTATCCACATGAGATTCCACTTTCAGGGAACTTTGCACCATTATTCCTAGATCCCTCTGTTCTACTGCATTCTTCAATGCCCTACCATTTACCATGTATGTCCTATTTTGATTAGTCCTACCAAAATGTAGCATCTCACATTTATCAGCATTAAACTCCATCTGCCATCTTTCAGCCCACTCTTCTAACTGGCCTAAATCTCTCTGCAAGCTTTGAAAAACTACTTCATTATCCACAACTCCACCTATCTTAGTATCATCTGCATACTTATTAATCCAATTTGCCACCCCATCATCCAGATCATTAATATATGTGACAAACAACATTGGACCCAGTACAGATCCCTGAGGCACACCACTAGACACCGGCCTCGAATCTGACACACAGTTATCCACCACTACTCTCTGGCGTCTCCCATCCAGCCACTGCTGAATCCATTTTACAACTTCAATATTAATACCTAACGATTGAACCTTCCTAACTAACCTTCCATGTGGAACCTTGTCAAAGGCCTGACTGAAGTCCATATAGACAACATCCACCGCTTTACCCTCATCAACTTTCCTCGTAACCTCTTCAAAAAATTCACTAAGATTTGTCAAACATGACCTTCCACACACAAATCCATGTTAATTGTTCCTAATCAGACCCTGTCTATCCAGATAATTATATATACCATCTCTAAGAATACTTTCCATTAATTTACCCACCTCTGACGTCAAACTCACAGGCTAATAATTGCTGGTTTTACTCTTAGAACCCTTTTTAAACAATGGAACAACATGAGCAATACGCCAATCCTCTGGCACTATCCCCATTTCCAATGACATTTGAAATATTTCTGTCAGAGCCCCTGCTATTTCCACACTAACTTCTCTCAAAGGTCCTAGGGAATACCCTATCAGGACCTGGAGACTTATCCACTTTTATATTCCTTAAACGCGCGAGTACTTCCTCTTCTTTAATCGCCATAGTTTCCATAACTACCCTGCTTGTTTCCCTTACCTTACACAATTCAATCTATACATGCTTTATATTCCTCGAGCACCTCATTTGCTCCAAGCTGCCTATATTTATCTGCAGATCTCTCTCTTTTTCAGAACCAAGTTTCCAATATCCCTTGAAAACCATGGCTCTCTCAAACTTTTAACTTTTCCTTTCAACCAAACAGGAACATAAAGATTCTGTACCCTCAAAATTTCACCTTTAAATGACCTCCATTTCTCCATTACATCCTTCCCATAAAACAAATTGTCCCAATCCACTCCTTCTAAATCTTTTCGCATCTCCTCAAAGTTAGCCTTCCTCCAATCAAAAATCTCAACCCTGGGTCCAGTCCTTTCCTTCTCCATAATTATATTGAAACTAATGGCATTGTGATCACTGGACCCGAAGTGCTCCCCAACACATACCTCCGTCACCTGACCTATCTCATTCCCTAACAGGAGATCCAACACTGTCCCTTCTCTCAAACAACAGGAATTCTGCAGATGCTGGAAATTCAAGAAACACACATAAAAGTTGCTGGTGAACGCAGCAGGCCAGGCAGCATCTCTAGGAAGAGGTACCGTCGACATTTCAGACCGAGACCCTTCGTCAGGACTAACTGAAGGAAGAGTGAGTGCCCCTTCTCTAGTTGGTACCTCTATGTATTGCTGCAAATAACTATCTTGCACACATTTTACAAACTCCAAACCATCCAGCACTTTTACAGAGTGAGTTTACCCGTCAATGTGTGGAAAATTAAAATCTCCCACAATCACAACCTTGTGTTTACTACAAACATCTGCTATCTCCTTCCAAATTTGCTCCTCCAATTCTCACTCTCCATTAGGTGGTCTATAATACACCCCTATAAGTGTTACTACACCTTTCCCATTCCTCAATTCCACCCAAATAGCCTCCCTAGACAAGTCCTGTAATCTATCCTGCCAAAACACCGCTGTAATATTTTCTCTGACAAGCAATACAACACCTCCCCCTCTTGCCCCTCCGATTCTATCACACCTGAAGCAACGAAATCCAGGAATATTTAGTTGTCAATCACACCCCTCCTGCGACCATGTTTCACTAATAGCTACAACATCATATTTCCAGGTATCAATCCATGCTCTAAGCTCATCCACCTTTCTTACAATGCTCCTAGCATTAAAATAGATGCATTTAAGAAACTCTCCACCTCTTACTCTCTGTTTATCCCTAATGGTGCAAACAACTTTGTTATCTTTTTCTTCCTTCTCCCCTACATCTTCGGTCTGAGTGCTCCCATTCTCTGTCCCCTGCCTATCCTCCCTCACACACTGTCTACTAGCTTTCTCTATTTGTGAACTAACCTCTTTTCTCCTAGTCTCTTCATTTTGATTCCCACCTCCCAACCATTCTAGTTTAAATCTCCCCAGTAGCCTTCGCAAATCTCCCCACCAGGATATTGGTCCCCCTAGGATTCAAGTGCAACCTGTCCTTGTTGTACAGGTCACACCTGCCCCAAAAGAGGTCCCAAAGATCCAGAAAGTTGAATCCCAGCCCCCTGCTCCAATCCCTCAGCCACGCATTTATCCTCCACCTCATGCATTCCTACTCTCACTGTCACGTGGCACAGGCAGTAATCCCGAGATTACTACCTTTGCGGTCCTTCTTCTCAACTCCCTTTCTAACTCCCTATATTCTCCTTTCAGGACCTCTTCCCTTTTCCTACCTATGTCATTGGTACCTATATGTACCATGACCTCTAGCTCCTCACCCTCCCACTTCAGGATATCTTGGATGTAATCAGAAACATCCCGGACCCTGGCACCAGGGAGGCAAACTACCATCCGGGTCTCCTGACTGCGTCCACAGAATCGCCTGTCTGACCCCCTAACTATCGAGTCCCCTATTACTACTGCCCTCCTCTTCCTTTCCCTACCCTTCTGAGCTACAGGGCCGGACTCTGTGTTGGAGGCACAGCCACTGTTGCTTGCCCCAAGTAAGCTGTTCACCCCCCCCAACAGTACTCAAACAGGAGTACTTATTGTCAAGGAGCACAGCCACGGGGGTACTCTCTAGTACCTGACCCTTCCTCTTCCCCCTCCTAACCGTGACCCACTTATCTGCCTCCCGTGGCCCCGGTGTGACCACTTGCCTGTAACTCCTCTCTATCATCTCCTCACTCTCCCTGACCAGACAAAAGTCATCAAGCTGCAGCTCCCGTTCCCTAACACGGTCCTTTAGGAGCTGCAGCTCAGCACACCTGGCGCAGATGTGGACATCCAGGAGGCTGGGAGACTCCAGGACCTCCCACATCCGACATCAAGAACAGCAAGCTGCCCTCACACTCATACTTCCCCCTTTCCTCTAATAACAGGGAAAATCAAAAACCAAACCTACTTTGCCTCGCCCATTTCTGCCTAAGCCCGTTGAGCCAAAGCCCTTAAGCCTTCACTCTGCTCCTGGCTCACTCCGCAGCCCACAAAACGACACTAACCGCTGTATACGGCTGTGTTCCTTTTAAATCTTCCACGCTTCACTGCCCGACGTCACACGCCTGTGCAGTCCCGCCTTTCTTAACTCCGATGAGAAAAAGAAAAAATCAAAATGGCTTCTGCCGCAATTCCGCTCCGATTCTTAGACTTCCTTCTCCGAATTAAACCCTAATCAGGATTTCTGACCTTTTAAATGAGAAAGTGAACCAACATCTTGAATGGCTGAAGTCCATCTGGTGAAGATATTCCCCCATTGTGTAGGCTTAAGCATTCCAGAGTTCAGATCTAGTAATGATCATGTGGGATGTGGAACTCACCAACATCGTGACCTTCACATTCAGTAGCTGGCTCTGAGGTACTGACCAGATGCTCACCAATGGCTACACAAGGACCCACCGGAAGATCCCTGTCTGGTGTCAAGAATTCCTATTCTTACATGGACACATGTCCAAGCAGTGTTAGCTATGGCTTTGATGGAATTTTGAGCTTCAACGTAGACTTGGCTCAGAAATCTCACTTCCTCCCATCTGGAGTACAGAAACTATTGTGATAATGGTGGATAACTTTAAATAGTTCTTTAGATAACTTAAGTGTCTTAAGTTTTGAAGCATTGCATTTTGAAAAAAGTGATAATTAAATGTTTTGTTAACTTTAGTTTACATTCATTTATCTTTGTCATGTTTAACACATTGTGCTGCTATTGCAAAAGGTTAATTTTCATGGCATTTATATCCTAGTCTTGTGCACCCATGATTAACTTTGTTTAATTAATTTTTAATACCTTCCAAATGGCTAAAAATGTAGAATTATTTTAAAACAGTACTGATTTTCTTTTCATTGAGAAACAAAAGTATTTATTTATTTATTTGGTTGTTTGTTTGTTTGGAGATACAGTGCAGAATAGATCCTTCTGGCACTTTGAGCTGCACTGCCAGCAACCCACCAAATTAACCTTAATCTAATCAGAAGACAATTACCAATGACCAATTAAGCTACAAACTGGTATGTCTTTGGGTGTGTGGAAGGAAACCAGAGCACCTGGAGAAACCCACGCATTTCTACGGGAGGATGAACAAACCCCTTACATAGGATACTGGAATTGAGCTCCGAACTTCAACGTTCTGAGCTGTAATAGCGTTGTGCTAACCATCGTGCTACCGTGGCAGTGGATTAGCCCAGCATTTAAGTACATTAACATTTCCAGTGCTATTACATGAGATCTTATCCTGGTGAGGCCATTCGTTTATCATTGTATCATTAACCAGCCCGTTTCATCAGTAGTTAAACACTCACTAGGAACAAAAGGAGAATTGAGTGTGTACTGTTTACATCCTGACCTCTATGTAAAGTTGGTCGATGATAGTGTTGCTTCCGTTGATCGTGACCTTCAGATGATTGGTGAGCGTCACTAGCTCTTGGATCTCCAGTTTGAGCAGCTCAAAGTCGAGCTGGGTGTAGGAGCCTCCTGCCTTGATGTTCTCTACTCGCTGGGTCAGGTCCCACAGCTTCTCCGTGTGGACTGAGAGAGTCTGTGCGTACCGTTGTACCTGGACAGAGGGACACAGCAAAGGCATCTGGTTTACCATCCCCTCTGGACACAAAGGGACCATTCCCATCTCAAGATCTGCATTTTTGAGTTGGACTTTCATGCTATCCAAAGGCATTAAATTCTGCAGACAAGCACAAGAAATTCTGCAGATTCTGGAAATCTGGAGCACCATACACAATATGTTAGAGGAACTCCGCAGATTAGGCGGAATCTGTGGAAATGAATCAACAGTCGATGTTTTGGTTTGAGACCTTTCATCAGGACTGGAAAGGAAGGGGATAGTGCCAGAATAAGAAGGTGGGGAAGGAGGAAGGACAAGCTGTAAAGTGAACGGGGAAGCCAGGTGGGAGGAGGAAGGGGATGAAGTAAGAAGCTGAGAGGTGATAGGTGGAAAAGGTCAAGGGCTGGGGAAGAAGGCATCTGATAAGAGAGGAGAGTGGATCATGAGAGAAAAGGAAGGAAGAGGGGCACCGGGGGGTGGGTAACAAGAGGTAAGAGGTCAGAGTGGGGAATAGAAAAAGAGAGAAGGGTGAGAGGAAAAATTATTGGAAGGAGAAATTGATGTTCACGCCATCAGGTTGAAAGCTATTCAGACAAAATAGCTGTTGTACAACATAGCTATTGTTGTAATGTGTAGCTATGTTGTAGTGTATGTCCGTTGTTTTGTGGAAAACTAGGATTCTGTGCTCAGGTCACTGTGGTAGGAATGTTCTGAAGGGCATCTGCCTACTGAAACATAGTGAAGAAGTCTGTAGTCAATTTTCGTTAGTGTTATAGGTCACACATCCAGAAATTAATTTCCATACCTTGCTGATTTCATTTTTGACACTGATATTCAGCTCTGTCATTGTTGCTTCCAAATATTCCATTTTTTCCACAGGGAATGTGTTATCAGGCAATACAGACACATCGTCCTTCACTGTTCACTGTTCCATCGACAGCCCTGGAAACCTGTAACCACATCAACACATTGTTAATAACAGTGCAAATATCCGGCTGGTGCTCAGTTCACAAGTAATTCTTATTGAGTTACAGTAACAATTCATCAGTGAGTAAAGTGTGAACACAAGCCTCAGTAACAACATAAAGGGTATATGGAGTAGTGACAGGTAGAAGCAAAGTTGGAGAGACGTTGATAAACTACATTGATGAACTATAATACCACAGATGGGGCTTTTGGATTTGCCCCTAACATTGATCATACATCACTTCTCAGTGTAACTTAAGTTGATATAATTATTATGAAATGTATTTTTAATCCATCACTGTTCAGGGTCCAATTGAAAACTAAATTTGAATTGTTAGCATAAAACAGATTATCACCTGAATCACCTGGACCAGAGAGCAATACTAACTGTATGGCAGAAAATCTCACGCATATTCTGTCCTTTCAAAGGTATTCTGATTAGTTGTATTATGGTCTGGTACAACAGTTCAAATGTGCAGGACCATAAAAAACTGCAGAAGTCATGGACTCAGCCCAAACCATCATGGCCACATCACTCACCTCCTTTGGCAGTTTATCCAGGAGGTGGTGCCTTAAGAAAGCAACATTTACCATTAATGCTCCCCACCATCTAGACCATGCCATCTTCTCACAGTTATCACTGGGTAGGAGCTACAGAAGTCTAAAGTCTCATACCACCAGGTTTAGGAATAGTTACTTCCTTTCTGCCATTTGGTTTTTGAATTAACATACTCAGCTGTAATAGCTGTCACTCTCTGTGTATAGTGTGACGAGAATACACATAGATTAAGGTGTTAGCTGGCCTGTGCTGGCACCAGTGGGATCAGCAGTTGGTCTGCCACCTGTCTTCAGGAGAGAGAGAGATAAGGAAAACAATGGAGCAGCATTTGGAGATGTTAATGAAGGGGAAGGAGAGCTGTCAAGATCGGCTCCCCCTTTGAACCCTGAACTGTTTGAAGTGATGGACAGGCGATACCCCAGTAGGGGAATAAAAAGGGACAGGTTCGCTAAGGCAAGACACACACGACACCCGAGGTAACGAGACCCTGGAGCGGTGCGTCTCTCACAAGTCGGTGGGAAGTTTTGGAAGGCCGGTTGCCGGACCAGGCCATAGACGCACAGGGTGGAAAGGCACGATCAGCAGGAACCTGGTGTGTGTCCACCCTTGCCTGGGTGCCAGGTTCACCGCAGAGAAATGATTGTATCTGGAAACGGAGGGGGTCACGGTCGGTGACCTCAGATGACATCACAAAGGACTCGCCCGAAAGCTGACTGCGAAGGTCTGTGTGGAAGCCTTGAATATTCATTCGTTTTGCTCTCTCTCTCCTCCCCCCCCCCCACTGTCCATCTCTCACGGCAGCGATTACTGCGAACTGAACTGAACTAAATTGAACTGAACTTTGCGTCACTTTGAAACTGGTCATTTACCCCTAGACAACGATAGAGCTTGATTAATCCTGTTATCTTAATTCTGTGTACATGTGTGTTTATCATTGCTGAACTGTTGCATTTATTATCCTTTTGATTAGAGTACTGTGTTGCTTGTTTCTTTAATAAAACTTTCTTAGTTCTAGTAATCCAGACTCCAACTGAGTGATCCATTTCTGCTGGTTTGGCAACCCAGTTACGGGGTACGTAACATAAGTGGGGTTCTCGTCCGCGATTTTGAACGCTAAATTTGGGACGGAGTAAATTGATTGGGTCAAAATTCCCGAAAGAAAGAAAAGATAAACAGCAGAAATGGAGGCTGAGGAATTTATAAAGGCGCCGACCTTGGAGGCATTAGAGGATGCCAGGAAATCGGAATTGGTAGCTGTGGCCAAACGGTTGAATCTTGCTGAGGGGAAGTCGACAATGAGGAGAGAGGAGATACACAGAGCTATCATAGAGCACTATGTATCTAAAGGTGTGTTTCCCCAAGGGGAGCTGGAGGTGGTGTCTATTGAAAAACCTGCTGGAGATGCGGTACAGGTGCAGCTTGAAAAACTGAGACTCGAGCACGAGTTCCGGGTACGGCAGTTGGAGCGAGAAGAGAAAGAGAGAGAGTTAGAAAGGCAAGAGAAAGAGAAAGAGTTAGAAAGGCAGGAGAGAGAGAGAGAGAGAGAGACAGTTGGAGTGAGAGGAGAAACAGAGGGAAAGAGAATTCGAGCTGGAGAAGTTAAGGATAAGGGCAGAGGGGGCGTCACGTGATGACGTGGGATTGAGACATGTAAATTCAGCTCTCCCGCAACAAATCAGTAAAGTACCGTTTAAATAAAACAAAGTTGGTAAATATTTTTTGAAAACTATTTATAAACTTTGTAAGATTACTTTACGATATGCCTCCTAAACCGCAACAAAAAAAGTCTGCTGTTGCGAAGCAGTCGCGAGATGGGAAGAAAAAAGGGCCTACTGCAACGATGGAGCCTTGGACTCAGGTTGGATCTCCTTCAGTAGAACAGGGAGCAATGGCGGTGGCAACGGTTGCTCCGAAGAAGACAATGGAATTGCGCATGCACAAATCGACACAACGTAAACTACAAGAACCGACACCCACTGCAATTGAAAGTGACTCGGAGGCAGAACTGGATTCTGCAGAGAACACAGATGAAGAAGAGGAGGAAGAATTGGAAGCGATTGGAAGTAAAGGAGATGATAGAGACATAAGAGAGGCTGTATTGCAATCAACGGCTGAATTAAGGAAAGTAAGAGAGGAGCTTAGAGATACGAAGAGATGCTATAATAAAGTTATGGAAAGACAGGACAAAATGGAAAAGAAGCTTCAGAAGATGGAAAGAGGAATGGGGCTTATGAATAATAGAGTGGAAAAAACAGAAAATGATTTGCTTGTCTGGAACTCGGAAAGAAACCGACTCTTGGAGAAAGTGGACATGTTGGAAAATTTCAGTAGACGTAATAATATTAAAATTGTTGGTCTTACAGAAGGTATGGAAGGACAAAAGCCAATAGAATTTTTTCAAAGATGGATCCCGGAGGTTTTGCAAATGGGAGAGGAGGTTCGACCAATTGAAATTGATTGGGCACATAGAGCTTTAAGACCAAAACCAAAAGATGACCAATATCCACGACCGATTTTAATAAAATTCTTAAGATTTCAAGACAAGGAAAGGATTCTTCAGGCAGCTGTTCGAGCTGCCAAAGATAGAAAAGGGCCATTGATAATTAAAGGGAAAAGAGTTTTTTTCTACCCTGATATAAGTTACGAACTTTTGAAGAAAAGGAAGAAGTTTAATCCAGTGAAAAAAACCCTATGGGAGCATGGTTATCAATTTATACTGCGTTATCCTGCAACTTTGAAAATTTTTTTGTCTGGTGGAGAAAAAAGATTTTTTGATGACTACCAGAAAGCAGAGCAGTTTGTGCAAGATTCTCTGAATATTCACCAGATACAAGAACAAACTGAGGAGAGCGAGATAGATTGAAGATGAAGATTGGGCTTAAGAATGGATTTGTTGGATTTTTGAAGCTGGATGAATGTATAAATATAGTATTAATTATATGAGGGGGGTAAGAAATGTTAATACTGGAGGAAATTAGCTGGGAATAATAATACTAATTTTGTCTATATATATATAACTTTTTTTGTTGCGGGGGAGCTGGAAGAAGCACTGATCAATTGCTACGTTAATCATGTGTGCAAGTGTGGCTTTTGCCGCGACCCGTAAAATGGAGGGGGGTAGTGTTGTGTATCTTTTCATTCACAACATTAGTGGGGAGGTATTTTGTTTTTTCTTTTTTTTTCTATCTTTTTTTTCTCTTTTTGCCTGGAAGGTTGGGGGGGGGGGAACACATAGCATCATGGTGAAGTTTAAAGAGATTCCCCAAGGAACTATGAGAGTTGAGAAGATAAGTAATGTTTTAGATTGGAGTAACTTTGTTAAGAATAATGACTAATTTATTGAATTTTTTGAGTTTTAATGTTAATGGACTTAATGGACCAGTGAAAAGAAAAAGAATCTTAACATATATTAAAAAAATGAAGATAGATTTAGCTTTTTTACAGGAAACACACCTAACAGAAACAGAACATCAGAAACTAAAGAGAGATTGGGTGGGTAATGTTGTTGCGGCCTCATTTAATTCAAAAGCGAGGGGAGTAGCAATTTTGATCAATAAAAAGTTACCAATTAGAATACAAAATGTAATAACTGATTCTGCGGGGAGATATGTGATTATACATTGTCAACTTTTTTCCGAACTATGGACTTTTATGAATATTTATGCACCAAAGGAAAATGATGCAAAATTCATACAAGAAACTTTTTTGAATTTGGCGGATGCACATGAAAAAATATTAATTGGAGGAGACTTTAATTTTTGCTTAGACCTAGTCTTAGATAGATCAATAGACAACTGGCAGATAATGTAACTCGGCTACTCAGTATAATTCATTTGGCACAAAAAAGGGATGAGAAGAGTATAGTAGTAGCTTTGGATGCAGAAAAAGCATTTGATAGATTAGAATGGGATTTTTTATTTAAAGTATTAGAAAAATATGGGTTAGGAACATCTTTTATAAATTGGATTAAAACTTTAAATTCTAACCCTAAAGCTAAAGTAGTGACAAACTCTCAAATTTCAACACCATTCCAGCTAAAAAGGTCAACTAGACAAGGTTGTCCATTATCACCTGCTCTATTTGTATTGGCGATAGAGCCATTAGCAGAACTAATTATATTGGATCCAGATATTATGGGTTTTAGAGTTAACCAAGAGGAATATAAAATTAATCTTTTTGCCGATGATGTTTTGATCTATTTAACAAACCCACAACATTCATTACATAAATTATCTTCTAGATTGGATGAATATGGGAAGGTATCAGGTTACAAAATAAACTGGGATAAAAGTGAAATTTTATCTCTTACTAAAGGAGATTATAGTCAATGTCGATTAGTAACCCAATTTAGATGGCCGGTAAATGGTATAAAGTATTTAGGTATAAGGCTTGATAGTGATATAAAGAATTTATATAAATTTAATTATTTACCACTATTGAAAAAAATTCAAGAAGATCTTGACAAATGGATGATACTACCAATAACATTAGTAGGTAGAGTCAATGTTGTAAAAATGAATATATTTCCGAGATTACAGTATTTGTTTCAAACATTACCAATACAATTGCCACAGAAATTTTTTCAAGAGTTAAATAAATCTGTGAGAAAATTTCTTTGGAAAGGTAAAATGTCAAGAATATCATTGGAAAAACTGACATGTAAATTTAGGTTAGGAGGGTTACAACTTCCAAACTTTAAACATTACTATAAAGCAAATCAACTTAGATTTATTGCATCTTTTTTCGATGATCAAAAACCAGCATGGATTAAAATAGAACTAGATAAGATAGGAGAAAATAGACCTGAAGATTTTATATATAAATGGGAATCTAAATGGATACGGGAAAAGAAAGAATCTCCTATATTAACACACTTGATTGATCTATGGAATAAGATAAATGTTGATAAGGAAACACAGAAATCTCTATTAGCAAGGAGACCTTTGTTTCAAACCAGACTTATTCCTTTTACAATGGACAATCAACTTTTATATAATTGGTACCAAAAAGGGATTAAATTTATAGGAGATTGTTTTGAGCGAGGTATATTGATGTCATTTGAACAATTAAAGGATAAATATAAAATATCTAATAATACTTTCTTTTGTTACTTTCAGTTAAGGGCTTACTTAATAGGTAAGCTGGGTCAAACAATGTTTTTGCCAAAAGCTAATGAAATTGAAATTTTAATTCAAAAAGGAAAAATTAAAAAATTTGTTTCTTGTATGTGTAATTTGATTCAAGAACAGACAATTAAACAAGGAACCCATAAGTCAAAGCAAAAATGGGAAACAGATCTGAATATTAATATTGATGAAATAAATTGGTCAAGACTTTGTCTGGACAGTATGACAAATACAATAAATGTTCGACTTAGATTAGTACAATATAATTTTTTACACCAATTATATATTACACCACAAAAAATAAATAGATTAAATTCAAATATATCTGATAAATGTTTTCGGTGTAATCAAGAAATTGGTACTTTTCTACATTCTACTTGGTCTTGTTTTAAAATTCAACCCTTTTGGATAAATTTAAGAATCTTATTGGAACAAATTACTGGAATTCAACTTCCACATAACCCTGTATTATTTCTATTAGGTGATATTGAAGGGATAAAACCGAAACTTAAATTGAATAAATATCAGAAAGAATTTATAAAAATTGCATTGGCAGTAGCTAAGAAGACTATAGCAGTTACTTGGAAATCTGATTCGTATTTAAGTATGGATCGTTGGAATAATGAAATGGCTAGTTCTATTCCACTTGAAAAAAATTACTTATAATTTAAGAGATAATTATGTAACATTCTTGAATATTTGGCGCCCTTATTTACAAGAGATAGGATGTCATATTTAAGTGCTCCGACAAAGAATTTGGTTACTTGGGGAAAGTAACGAATAATTATACCAAATTTATTTTGAATCCCATGGAGCATGTGGAAACCTTCCAATACCCAGGCGGCTCTTCTTTTTTTTTTGTCTTTTAGGTAGGACTATATATGGGGGGGGAGGGTTAAGGGGAGGTGGGGGTAGATTTTATCTTTTCATGTATTCTTTTTGAAAATTTAATAAAAATTATATATATAAGGATAAGGGCAGAGCAGGGGCCCGTGCCGAACCAAGGTGAAGGGTTCCGGGTGACCCAGGAGGTTAGGCTGGTTCCCCCATTTGACGATACCGACGTGGATCGGTACTTTCTCCATTTCGAAAAAGTTGCTACACGTCAGGACTGGCCGAGGGGTAAGTGGGCTGTTTTGCTTCAGAGTGTACTGAAAGGGAAAGCCCAAGAAGCTTACTCAGCTTTGTCCGCGGAAGATGCCCAGAGGTATGAGGTGGTGAAAGAGGCCATCCTCAGGATTTATGAGTTGGTCCCGGAGGCATACCGGCAGAGGTTCCGGAATGCGAGGAAGCAGTGGGACCGCACGTATTTAGAGTTTGCCCGTGAGATGCAGACATATTGTGAGCGTTGGTGCGCCTCTAAGGGGGTAGAGGGGGATTATGACAGACTGCTACAGCTGATCCTGATTGAGCAGTTTAAAGGTTGTATCCCTGAGGGTATGAGACCCTACCTAGATGAGAAAGAGGCAGCCACGTTAGCCGCAACTGCTAAGTTAGCGGATGAGTATGCGTTGACGCATAAAATGAAGTTTGCCCCGAGTAAAGGCTAGCAGAAGGGTAGTCAGGACAGCAGGGAGAGTCCGCCAGAAAAGTCAGAAAGTAAGCCGGGGACTAGTGAGAAGGATAAGGTCGACCGGGAGCTGTCTGGTAGGAAGTCTCCTGGGGTCGTCTGTTATAATTGCGGGAAAGTCGGACACTTTGCGTCCAGGTGCTTTGCCCCAAAGAAGGAGACAGGAAAAGGAAAAACGGCGATTTTGACTGGCTCTATCGAGCTGGTAAACGAACTGCTAGGACAGGACAGGTCTGCCAAGGTTCAGGAAGGGCGCGAGAAGTTTATCTCGGCCGGATTGGTGTCGGTGAAGGAGGGGTTAAAACCAGTTCCAGTGCTGATCTGGAGAGACACGGGAACGTGTCAGTCACTAATACTGAAGAGTGTATTAGAGTTTAGCTTAGAGACCCAGACTGGGGAGGTCAAGGTCAAAGGTATTGGGGAAGGGACAGAGGCCGTCCCTTTGCACCAGATACACTTACAAAGCAACCTGGTCTCTGGACTAGTCACGATCGGGGTAAGGTCTGAATTACCGATGAAAGACGTGGAAGTCTTGCTCGGTAATGACCTCGCCGGGGGAATCGTGTTCCCAGCAATGAGATTGACAGGTCAGCCTGCCAGCATTGAGGCCCCGCCCATGGACTCACAGGTTCATCACGGGACTGCCGCAGTAAATTTAGCTGAGATGTTTCTGCCAGCCTTGTACGAGAAGGGGGTAGAAAGTGAAAAGAAGGAGTGTAGTGAAACAAGAGGTAGTGGGGGAGCTGAGACAGACTTAGCATTAGCCAGGAAAGAATTTGTGCAGGTGCAGGAGCGAGACGAGGGGCTGATGGTTTTGGCAGAGACAGCTCTCTCTGACACAGAATTAACAGGGGAACTAGTAGGCTATTGTGTGGAGGAGGAAGTGCTAAGGAAGAAAGGAAGACCAAGTACCGTACCCGCAGATGAGGAATGGGGGGTGGTGCAAAAGAGTTATGGGGATGAGATTTTTAACCTGGCCCACAAGGTACCCCCCGGTGGACATTTTGCGGTGCTGGAGGAAACAGTTGGTGAAATCATGAAAGAGGTTTACCGGCTGCCCAGGAGGAAGGATGTTATTGATTATGGCCGACGCGAACTGAGACGGTCACAGGCTTTTGATATGCTAACAAATCTAGTCGGTGTTAGCGCGGAAATCAATGAAGCTAGGGTCCCCCTGATAAGAGAAAAAAACCATTTTGAAAAGATGAGTATGGTATTGACCAGATGGGAGAAGGCTATTGTTCTGGCCAGCTCTGCTGATAAGGTCTCTCCCTTAATCCCCGAACAAAGCGACTCTTTAGGAGAAGTAATTAAACGACTCGCACACGTGTGTTTGATTGTCCCGAGGCGATGCAAAGAACTGGGACGTTGGGTGGTGTTTGTTACACTAGGGTAGCCTAGCGAGCAATACTCATATAGAATGAGTAATTCAGTGACTAAAGGGCTGACGAACACAGGGATGTGTATTGGCGATGTAATATGGCTGTCTGAAGCAGCTTGATAGTGAACATTGAAAAAAATGAGTTCGGCCACACGAAGGTCACTTACCTGGGAATTGTGGTGACACAGGGGCAGCTGGCAGCGATGCAAGCAAAGTGCGGGCTATCTCTGACATCCCAACCCCGACAGACAAGAGGGCCCTCAGAAGGCTCTTGGAGATGGTGGGGTACTGTAGGAAGATTTGCAATAACTCTGCGGTTACTACCCCTCCCCCTCCTACTAAGCCCTTGCGAGAGAAAACTAAGTTGGAATGGGATGACCCTTGTTATTATGGTCCGGGACGAAACCCAGTGAGAGGTTACATTGATTGCAATTCATCAGTGTTTTCGGCCACTATGAAGTTTGCTAGGTTGGAGCCTGGTCTAAGGGATTATTAATAACACATATAAAAGGAACAGAAAATGTGATGGCTGACTGTCTGTCAGGTGTTGACAACTTCAAACTCGCTGTATTAGCCAAATAGCTGATAAAGATGTATATTTGTGTGTATCAAATAATGTATTCATGTTTGTAATTTTTACCCCCGGTAAAAATCCTTAAAGGGGGGAAGTGTGACGAGAATACACATAGATTAAGATGTTAGCTGTCCTGTGCTGGCACCAGTGGGATCAGCAGTTGGTCTGCCACCTGTCTTCAGGAGAGAGAGAGATAAGGAAAACAATGGAGCAGCATTTGGAGATGTTAATGAAGGGGAAGGAGAGCTGTCAAGATCGGCTCCCCCTTTGAACCCTGAACTGTTTGAAGTGATGGACAGGCGATACCCCAGTAGGGGAATAAAAAGGGACAGGTTCGCTAAGGCAAGACACACACGACACCCGAGGTAACGAGACCCTGGAAGCGGTGCATCTCTCACAAGTCGGTGGGAAGTTTTGGAAGGCCGGTTGCCGGACCAGGCCGTAGACGCACAGGGTGGAAAGGCACGATCGGCGGGAACCTGGTGTGTGTCCACCCTTGCCTGGGTGCCAGGTTCACCGCAGAGAAACGATCGTATCTGGAAACGGAGGGGGTCACGGTCGGTGACCTCAGATGACATCACAAAGGACTCGCCTGAAAGCTGACTGCGAAGGTCTGTGTGGAAGCCTTGAATATTCATTCGTTTTGCTCTCTCTCTCCTCCCCCCTCCCCCCCCCAACTGTCCATCTCTCACGGCAGCGATTACTGCGAACTGAACTGAACTAAATTGAACTGAACTTTGCGTCACTTTGAAACTGGTCATTTACCCCTAGACAACGATAGAGCTTGATTAATCCTGTTATCTTAATTCTGTGTACATGTGTGTTTATCATTGCTGAACTGTTGCATTTATTATCCTTTTGATTAGAGTACTGTGTTGCTTGTTTCTTTAATAAAACTTTCTTAGTTCTAGTAATCCAGACTCCAACTGAGTGATCCATTTCTGCTGGTTTAGCAACCCAGTTACGGGGTACGTAACAATAGCAACAGATTACTTTGCATTACAATGGATTTTGTTTTTTTTTTGGTTCTAAAAACTTGTGCATAATTTATGTTTGTTTTGTGAATGTTGCTGATCTGATAGGATGTGCATGTGATGCTGCTGCAGGTAAGTTTCTCATTGCACCTGTGCATATTGCAGATGACAATAGGCTGGACTTTGACTTTAACATCATGGCACAATGAATGCATGTAATATTATAGGAGATAGGGTTCAGATGGTTCCCACTGCTTGTAGTGAGACCTCTCCATTCAGACTTCCTGCACTAGTGTCAATCATCTAGAGTACTGATGAAGATACACTCTGGAGGGAGATGATTACCCACAGTGATCTAGTCAAATGCAGCAAGAACCAGGTAAAGAGGGACAAAGTCATTTCAAGTACATGAAAATCAGAAAGAAACTTACAGAGGGCTCCAGAAGAGTCACAAGCATCAGCAGGAAAAATATCACCATTATTCTTCAACAGCACCTATAAGAAGATGGGTTTCAGAGAGGTTAAATACCTGTCACCCAGAAAATCACACTGTAAGATGCTATTTAACCCATTTGGTTTCTCAAGTACCATTCCTGCCAGCCAGTTTAACATTATTTTAACATACAATCATATGAAAATGTTCTGGGTACAGATAGGGTGTCAGTGGGAGAGAAAATCGTTTCTTCCTTTTCTGAGAGGCAGAGGATTGAGGGGAGTGCAGACATGAGAGGCAACATCTTAACACAGAGGAGTTAGAGGGTTTAGGGGACAACCTACCAGAGGAAGTGTAGAGTGGGTACAATGGATTTAGACAGGTACATAGGTAAGAAAAGTTCAGAGAGATATGGGCCAAAGCAGATAAATGGAACGAGGTCAGGTAGGGAACTTGGTTGACATTGACAAGTTGAGCCAAACTACCTGCTTAAATGCTGTATAATTCGATAACTCGATAACTCGATGACTCTATGATTTACCAACCTGTCAGCAGGTGAGGAATGAATGCCAAACTTCTTGGAGTGCTGATACCCAGAACAAGCAGTAGTTCATCAGAAACCATCTGGGGATATATAGGCATGAGACTATTTGCAGATCAGCACGATTAACTCCCTCTGTTGTTACTGGTGCCATATGTTATCTGGACAGGTAAACTCTAACGGTGAGATCAAACACCAAGATCACCGTTAAAGCATCAGTAAGTGACAGCTGCTCTCTCTCAGCCTTGATAAAGGAATTCCATAATTAGAGGAGCAGAAAGCAGATTCTGTGGATGTGAAAGAGACACCCAAACGCTATGTTGCCTCCCAGGTGTCAGGGTCAGGTATGTCTCGGATTGGGTCTAAAAAGGGAGGGTGAGCAGCAGGAGATTGTAGAACACACTGGTACCAGACATAGGTAGGAAGAGGAGAGAGCTTAGAGAATAGAAGGAGTTGGGCAGAAAGCTGAAAAGCAAGACCACCAGGGTAGTAATTGTTGACTGAGTCATGTGCCAGTAAAGGTTAAGAATGGAATGATTAGGCAGTTGAATGAATGACCAAGGATTTGGTGCAGGGCAAAGGACTTCGGATTTCTGGATCATTGAGTATAAGAGCAAAGAGGTCCTTCTGCAGCTGTACAAGGCCCTGGTGAGACCACACCTGGAGTACTGCGAGCAGTTTTGGTCTCCAAATTTGAGGAAGGACATTCTTGCTATTGAGGGAGTGCAGTGTAGGTTCACAAGGTTAATTCCCGGGATGGCAGGACTGTCATATCTCGAAAGATTGGAGCATCTGGGCTTGTATACTCTGGAATTTAGAAGGCTGAGAGGGGATCTTATTGAAACATATAAGATTATTAAGGGATTGGACACGCTGGAGGCAGGAAGCATGTTCCCGCTGATGAGTGAGTCCAGAACCAGAGGCCACAGTTTAAGAATAAGGGGTAGGCCATTTAGAACGGAGTTGAGGAAAAACTTTTTCACCCAGAGAGTGGTGGATATATGGAATGCTCTGCCCCAGAAGACAGTGGAGGCCAAGTCTCTGGATGCTTTCAAGAAAGAGCTGGATAGAGCTCTTAAAGATAGTGGAATCAAAGGTTATGGGGATAATGCAGGAACAGGATACTGATTGTGGATGATCAGCCATGATTACAGTGAATGGCGGTGCTGGCTCGAAGGGCCGAATGGCCTACTCCTGCACCTATTGTCTATTGTCTATTGTCTATGGGGATCTCTTCTGTACAACCTTTACTGAAAGGACAGGTTACACTTGAACCTGAGGGAGACAAACATCCTTGTGGGCAGGTTTGCTAGAGCTACTGGGGAGGGTTTAAGCCAATTTGGCAAGGGGGTGGAGCTGTGGATGGACAAGTTGGTATACAACTAGATGCAGTGTATAGCGAGGCTGTGAGGCAAATGGTAGTGCAAAACTGGTCAGTGGGATGAGTTGAAATGTTACGAGGGCAAAATCAAAAAGGGTGATGAATACAGAACTGAAGGGGTGAGATTTAAATGTACACAGTATATGGAATAAGGTAGATGATCTTGTAGTGCAACTGGAAATTGGCAAGTATGATGTGGGCATCACTGAGTTGTGGCTGAAAGAAGATTATAGCTGGGAGTTTAACTTCAAAGGATATACAGTGTACTGAAAGGACAGGCAGGTAGGGAGAGAGGTTGGTGTGAGTCTAGAACATAGAACAGTACCGCACTGGAACAGGCTATTCGGCTCACAATGTTGTCGACTACTAAAAGCAAGTTATCCATAAGCCCTCTTAACCACCTTATTGACATGTGTAAACAACAGGAATTCTGCAGATGCTGGAAATTCAAGCAACACACATCAAAGTTGCTGGTGAACGCAGCAGGCCAGGCAGCATCTATAGGAAGAGGCGTAGTCGACGTTTCAGGCCGAGACCCTTCGTCATTGACATGTGTAACCACTTTCATGGTGCTATGAACTTGGATCCAAAGATCTCTCTGCTCAGCAACACAGTTAAGGATCTTGACCCTGCATTAGCCCTACTAAGGTGCAACACCTCACATTTATCTAGGTTAAATTCCATCTGCCATTTCTCAGCCCATATCTGCAACTGATCGAAATTGTGCTGTATTCTTTGCCATTCTTTAACACTATCCAGTCAGTCAGTCAGTCAGTGGGTGCCATCCCGAATCCGGGTTGGTGGCTAAGCACCTCCATCTTCTTCGATCTTGCGCTCTTTTCCTGGTCTCAGCGTAACTCAACCCAGTCCATTGCCTCACATTATCGTACCAAGTGGATTTCTGCCTTCCTCTTTCCCTCTTTCCTTCTATCATCCCTTCCAATAACAATTTCTGCAGTCCACCACCTCTTAACAAGTGCCCGGCATATTCCAGCTTACTTTTCTGTACATTTTCTGCAACACTATCCACAACTCCACCAATCTTGGTATCATTCACAAACTTACTAACCTACCCATAAACATTGTCATCCAGATCATTTATTTACATCTCAAACAGCAGAGTCCCAGCACAGATCCCTGCAGAGCACCACTCGTTACAGACTTCCAGCTCGAGTAAGTCCCTTCAGCCACTATCTTCAGTCTTTGACACACAAGCCAGTTCTGAATCCATACAGCCTATTTGCAGCAGACCCATTGCATCTTAATCTTCTAGATTAGCTTCCCATGAGGGACTTTGTTAAATGCCTTCCTAAAATCAATGTAGACACATCCACTGTCCTACCCTCATCAACCTATCTTGTAACCTTGTCAAAAAACTCAATCAAGTTGTTAAGACCTGAACAGGAGAAGATCTGCAGATGCTGGAAATCCAAGCAACATACTCAATGCTGGAGGAATTCAGCAGCACAAACATGAGAAAATCTGCAGATGCTAGGTGTTTTAAGACATGATCTGCGCCACACAAATTTAGGCTGTCTCTCCATAATTAGGCCATGGGTTTCCAAATGCTCATATATCCGTAAGACTTTTCTCCAGCAATTTCCTAGACCTCACTTGTCAGTTCCCAGGATTTTCCCTTGTTCCCTTCTTAAATAGAGGTACTCCATTAGCCATTCTGGGATCTCACCTATGGCTAGAGAGGTCACAAAGATATTGGTCAACAGCCCAGCAATCTCATCTCTTGCCTCACTTAATAACTTGTGGAAAATCTCATCTAGCCCTAGGGACTTGTACACCTTAATACTCATTAGGAGGCCCAACACTTCCTCTTCCTTGACTATAAACACCTGAACATTTAAAAGACCAGAAGTCATGGGAGCAGAATTAAGCCATTCAGCCCATTGAGTCTGCTCTGCCAACCCATCATGGCTCATCACATATCCCACTCAACCCCATACACCTGCCTTCTCGCCATATCCTTTGATGCCCTGACTGATCAGGAAATGATCAACTTCCACCTTAAATATACCCATAAACTTTATATTTTATACTTCATTGTCGCCAAACAATTGATACTAGAACGTAAAATCATCATAGCTATATTTGATTCTGAACTTCCCGCTCCCTGGATTACAAATCGATAGTAAATATTAAAAATTAAAATTATAAATTACAAATAGAAAAATGGAAAGTAAGGTAGTGCAAAAAAAACTGAGATGCAGGTCCGGATATTTGGAGGGTACGGCCCAGATCTGGGTCGTACTTGGACTCCGCAGTCTGTGGCAGAGCATTCCACAGATTCACTACTCTCTGGCTAAAAAAAATTCTCCTTACATCTGTTCTTCAATTTTGAGGCTGTTCCCTCTAGTTCTGGATACTCCAACCACAGGAAACATCCTCTCCACATCCACCCTATCTAGTTCTTTCAACATTCAGTAGGTTTCAATGAGATCCTCAGATATTCTTCTATATTCCAGTGAGTACAGGGCCAAAGCTGCCAAATGCTCCTCATATGTTAACGCCTTCATTCCCAGAATCATCCTCGTGAACCTCCTCTGGACTCTCTCCAATGACAAAACATCCTTTCTGAGATATGGGGCCCAAACTGTTGACAATACTCCAAGTGTAGCCTAACTAGTGTTTATAAAGCCCCAGCATTATCTCCTTGTTTTTATATTCTGTTCCTCTTAAAATAATTGCCAACATTGCATTTGTCTTCTTTACCACAGACTCAACCTGTAAATTAACCTTAGGGGAATCTTGCATGAGGACTCCAAAACCCCTCTGCATCTCTGATGTTTGAACCTTCTCCCCATTTGGACAGTAGTCCACACTATTGTTTATTTTACCAAAATGCATTGCCGTACATTTCCCAAAACTGTACTCCATCTGCCACTTTTTTTGCCTATTCTTCCTATTTGTTTAAGTCCTGCTGTGTTGGTGTGTGGCCAGGTGGTTAAGGTGTCGGTCTAGTGATCTGAAGGTCGCTAGTTCGAGCCTTGGCTGAGGCAGCATGTTGTTTCCTTGAGCAAGGCACTTAACCACACATTGCTCTGTGACGACACTGGTGCCAAGCTGTATGGGTCCTAGTGCCCTTCCCTTGGACAACATCAGTGGCATGGAGAGGGGAGATTTGCAGCATGGGAGACTGCCGGTCTTCCATTCAACCTTGCCCAGGCCTCAGTCAACATCGAAATCGATGGACAGCCGAAGTGAGTAAGTGAGAAGTGAGTGAGTGCTCTGCCATTACAAAGTGGCTGATCCAACTTTCCTCTCAGTCCCAATCTCCTGCCTTCATGCCCTGACCAATCAATAATTTATTAACCTCTGCCTTAAATATATGTAAGGTCTTGGCCTCCACATCTGCATGTGGGAAAGAGTTCCACAGGTTCACCACTCTCTGCCAAAAGAAGGTCCTCCTCATCTCTGTTCTAAAGGCTGTGTCCTCTGGTCTTAGACTGTCCCATCACAGGAAACATCCTCTCCATCAAGGACTTTTACCATTCGATAGGTTTCAATTAGGTCACTGCTCATTCTTCTGAATTCCAGTGAATACAGGCCCAGAGCCATCAAACACTCTTCATATGACAACCTGTTCAATCCTGGATTCATTTTCGTGATCCTCCTTTGAACCATCTCCAGTTTCAGAACATTCTTTCTAAGATAAGGGTCCCAAACCTGCTCATAATATTCCAAGTTAGACCTCACCAGTGCTTTATAAAGTTTCAATATAACATCCTTTCTTTTATATTCTAGTCTTCTTGAAATGAATGCTAATATTGCATCTGTCTTCCTCACCACAGACTCAACCTACAAATTAATGTTTAGGGAATCCTACAGAAGAACTCCCAAGTCCCTATGTACCTCAGTTTTTTGTATTTTCTCTCATTTAGAAAACAGTCGACCCTTTCATTTCATCTACCAAAGTGCATGACCATACACTTCCTGACTCTGTATTCTATCTGCCATTTCTTTATCCATTTTCCTAATCTGTCTAAGTCCTTCTGTAGCCTCTCTACTTCCTCAAAACAGCCTGTCCCTCCACTTATCTTCATGTCATCTGCAAACTTTGCAACAAAGCTATCAATCTAAATCATTGACATAAAATGTAAAAAGAATTGTTCCCAACACAAGCACCCTGGGCTGCCGGCAACTGTGGTGGAGGTGGATACGATAGGGTTTTTTAAGAGACTCCTGGATAGGTACATGAAGCCTAAATAAATAGAGGGCTATGGGTAACCCTAGGTAATTTTTAAAGTAAGTACATGTTCGGCACAGCATTATGGGCCAAAGAGCCTGTATTGTGATGAGGTTTTCTATGTTTCTATCTGGAGGCTGAGAAGTCTCGGGGTCTTGATGACTCCACACTGAGGTTTTCAAAGAAGTGGCCCATGGATCACTTGACATACTGCTTTTAATTTTCTAAATTTTCCAAAATTAGAGGAAATTCCCACTAGAATGGAAAAAGATGATAAGACATTGGAGTAGAATTGGGATATTTGGTCCACCAAGTGTGCTCCACCGTTCATATCATGGCTGATTTATATGTCACAAGGAAAATATATTGAGCTATTATAAGAAAGATCATAACAGGACACTTAGAAAGGATCAAGATAATCAGATATCGTCTGTGAAAAGGCAATTGTTTTTGACTAATTTATTGGAGTAATTTGAAGAACAATATATGATGTAGACAAAATGATAGCAGTGGACACAGTAATATTTAGATTTCCGGAATGCATGTAATAAGGTGCTGCCCCAAGGTTAATTGTAGAATAAATTCTCATATCTAAGAAGTAATGTACTATTGTAGAAAGAAGATTGGTGAGATACCAGAGAACAGACGGCGGGTGCAAATGAGCTGAGTCATGAGGGTTGTGCTCAACATTTTTCAGGTTTTATTTATCACTTGAATGAAGACACCCAAATCTAGGTTGCTGATATTTCTGATGGCACAGATAGATGAACGTAAGTTGAGAAAAGAACAAAGGGTCTAGAGGTTCTGAGGAATATGGGAAGGCTTTCAGTTGCTGATGAACGGAGGTGAGAATGGAATGTGCAAACATTATGGAGGTGAAAATGTAGGGAACATTTCCTCCATTCAACAAAAAGCTGCAGGAACTCAGTGGGTCAGGCAGCATCTGTGGACAGTAAAACTTTTCAGCCAAGATTCATCATTTGAATCAGATGAAATCTTGACTTAAGATACCAACACCCCGAAGATGTTGTCTAATGTACTGAGTTCCTGCAGTTTTTTTTTGTGTTATACCAGATTCTACATCTGCGGTCCCCTTTGGAAGTGCTAGAAGTTCATTCTGTTCCCATCAGCCTGCAGAGGAGTCTGCATGTAATGTATCGCCAGCTGTCTATTCCAGGTCATTGTCTCTGTTTCATCATCAGTTATCGAAAATGATCCAAGTATTTAATAAATCTACCAAATTCACCAACTTCCAACTACCAAAGGAGGTAGGATTGGGAAGAAACATTTTTAGGAGGCATTGGGATCATTGTAATAGCCCCACCGAGTCTCACCTCAGCTGGTGCACGATGCCAAAGTGTGGTAAAGAATGGAAGGGGAAACGTAAATGAATAAGGGATAAGAATAAATGTTTGAAAATAAAACGTGGAATAAAATCATGCAGCAGGCTTGTAGATTTTGCTTTTATTAATCAATTTGTGGTGTTTTGCAAAATAATTTCTCTATAAGGACATTACATTACATCTGATAATTAGTGATAGTGACAGATTAAAATAGAATTCATCCTAACTTGCAAGGCATGGAGTATTATCAGTTTTCAGCAGTATTTGTTTTGCTGTTCTAACTTTAACATTAATTTGGAAGCTAAATATAAATTCAAATTCAGACCCTGATTTCCCAATGATTTGTCGCCTCTGCTGATCACTTTGCTCGTGGTTTCAGGTGATCAAGTGGTACCTGATTATTGATCAGGTTTGAATATCACATCATAAGTCACCTGGTAGCCATCATTGTAGACATACAGTTTATGATCAGAGGGGTTGTAGCTAACACTCTGTAAAATCTCCATCACTTTATCCATCTTTATCGCAAGTGTACCTTCCTCACCAGTTCTGGTATCAAATGTATAGAAAATTTCCTCCACCCGTGTGCTCACTGGTCTAATCGCATACAACACCCCACAGACCATAAAGGCATTGGTCACACCAGGTTTGAACTGTCTAGTGACCCATGTCCTCTCCACAGTGAAGGATGTTGTGTTAATTTTACTGATAACCATGTTCCCAGCATTTTCATCGGTGGAGTAAATGACCCACAGGCCAGTTTCGTCCACAGCAAAGTCCATGTCCTGGTATTTAGCACCTTGATATGAGAACCTATTATTGAAGACAGCATCAGTCAGGGTCACTCTCTGCACGGTCCCCGTGTCTACATTAACCCTGCACATGTCCCTAGTATTGTAACAGTTGTAATACAAGGTGTTATTGTACAAGACCATCCCGCTTCCCTGCCCTGTGTTTCCATAGTTGGGGTAACGTCCTGGAATCACAAGTGTTTTCTCAATTGGATTCCTGTAGAGCAGTAAATCGTCGTATGAAGAGTAGATCCGAAACTTGTCGAGCCTTTGTTCATTGACGAGTGGTGCTACCCAGTACAGCTGGTTTTTAGAGGGAAGGGGAGTGGGGTCTTTGCCCCACCCTCCAAACTTATAACTAAATCCCAGCCAGTTCAGCTGTGTCACGAAAGGCTCAGTCACATTGAGTATACCATCATGATTGCAGCTCCCTGGTGGAAAAGAATTTACAATTTAGTAGAGATTTAGTGTCTGTATTTTCCAAATATAACTGAGTTATAGAATCAACAGGCCCTTCGGTCAACCTTGCCCTTGCTGACCAGTAAGCACCAGCTAGAACATAAGACCATAAGATACTGAGCAGAATTAGGCCATTGAGTCTGCTCCGCCATTTCATCATGGTTGATCCATGCCCCTCTCGGCCCCAATCTTCTACCTTCTCCCTGTATCTGTTTATGCCCAGACTAATGCAGACCCTGTCAAATTCTGCCATAAATGTATCCAATGACTTAGCCTACATAGCCACCTGCAGCAATGAATTCCACAGATTCACCACTCTCTGACTAAAGAAATTCCTCCTCATACCTATTCTAAGTGGATGTCCCATTATTCACAGACTGTGTCCGCTGGTCTTTGATTTCCACCCCCCTCCCCCCCACCTACCATAGGAAACATACTCTCCACATCTAGTCTATTGAGTCTTTCAACATTTGATAGGTTTCAATGAGATTCCATTTATGCTTATGAATTCTAGTGAGTGCAGGCCCAGAACCTTCAAACACTCTTCACATGACAAGCCTTTCAATCCCAGAGTCATTTTCGTGAACGTCCTTTGAACCCTCTCCAATGTCAGCACATCCTTTCTTAGATAAAGGGCCCAAAACTGTTCACAATACTCCAAGGGAGGCCTCAACAGTCCCAACATTACGTCCTTGCTTTTATAATCTAGTCCTCTTGAATGAATGCTAATATTGCATTTGCCTTCCTCACCACCAACTCAACCTATTGATTAACCTTTAGGGAATCCTGCACGAGTACTCCCAAGTTCCGTTGCCCCTCAGATTTTTGAATTTTCTCTCCATTATAAAATAGTCTATGCTTTTATTTCTTCTGCCAAAGTTTATGACCATACTGTATTCCATCGGCCACTTCTTTGCCCATTCTCCTAATCTGTTCTTCTGTCGCCTCTCTGCTTTCTTAACACAACCGTCCCCTCTACCCATTTTCATATTGTATGCAAACCTGGCTACAAAGCCATCAATTTCATAATGCAAATCATTGACATATAACATGAAAAGAAGTGGTCCCAACATAGTCCCCTGTGGAACACCACTAGTCACCAGCAGCCAACCAGTCTCCCTTTATTCCAAACATGAGAAGTTCTGCAGGTGGTAGAAGTCAAAACAACACAGACAAAATGCTGGAGAAACTCAACAGGCCAGGCAACATCTATGGAAAAGAGTGAACGGTTGATGTTTTGGCGCAAACAACAGGAATTCTGCAGATGCTGGAAATTCAAGCAACATATATCAAAGTTGCTGGTGAACGCAGCAGGCCAAGCAGCATCTATAGGAAGAGGCACAGTCGATGTTTCAGGCCGAGACCCTTCGTCAGGACGAAGGGTCTCGGCCTGAAACGTCGACTGCGCCTCTTCCTATAGATGCTGCTTAGCCTGCTGCGTTCACCAGCAACTTTGATGTATGTTGGTTGATGTTTTGGGCTGAGACCCTTTACCAGGACTGGAAAGGAAGGGGAGAAGTCAGATTAAGAAGGTGGGGAAAGAGGAGGAGGAAGTAGTACAAGATGGCAGGTGATAGGTGAAACCAGGAGAGGGGGAGGGGTGAAGTAAAGAGCTGGGAACTTGATTGGTGTAAGAAATAAAGGGCTATAGAAGGGGTAATCTAGTAGAAGACCATGGAAGAAAAGGAAGGGGGAGACACACCAGAGAGAGGTGATGGGTAAGTGAGGAGATAAGGTGAGAGAGTGAAACAGGAATGGGGAATGGTGAAGCAGAGGAGGGGGTGGCAATTATCAGAAGATCAAGAAATCGATGTTCATGCTATCAGGTTGGAGGCTGCCCAGATGGAATGTAAAGTGTTATTCCTCCAAACTGTGTGTAGTCTCATCATGGCAGTAGAGGAGGTCATGGACTGACATGTCAGAATGGGAATGGGAAGTAGAATTGAAATGGGTGGCCACTAAGAAATCCCATTTTTTTGTAGAAAATGGAGCAAAGGTTCTCAACGAAGCGGTCTCCCAATCTATGTTGGATCTCACTGATATACAGGAGGCTGAACCAGGAGCACCGGATATAATAGATGGCCCCAACAGACTTGTAAGTGAAGTGTTGCCTCACCTGGAAGGACTGTTTGGGGCCCTGAATGGTGGTGAAGGAAAAGGTGTAGGAGGAAAGAGTGGCACCTTTCACTACCACTCTCCTCCATCTGGTGGAACTGGTCCTCACCATCAACAATTTCTCCTTTGGCTTCTCCCACTTCTTTCAAACCAAAGGTGCAGCCATTTTCACTTCCATGGGTCCCAGCTATGCCTGCCTTTTTGTTGGCTGCATGAAAGAGTCTATATTCTAATCCGACACTGGTATCAGCCCAACTTTTCCTATGCTACATTAACGACTGCATTAGTGCTGCTTTCTGCACCCATGCTGAACTCACTGAATTCATCAACTTTGCCTGCAACTTCCACCCTGCCCTCAAATTTACTTGGTCCATGTCCAACACCTCTCTCCCCTTTCTCAACCTATCTGTCTCTATCTCTGGAGAAAGTCTATCTACTGATATCTTTTATAAACCTGCTGACTCTCACAGCTTTCTGGACTATACCTCTTCCCACCCTGTCACCTGTAAAAATGCCATTCCATTCTCCGACTTCCTCTGTCTCCACCTCATCTTCTCTCAGGATGAAGTTTTACATTCCAGAACAACTAAGATGTCCTCCTTTTTCGAAGAAAGGGGTTTCCCTTCCTCCACATCAATGCTGTCCTCAACCACATCTCTTCCATTTCACGCACATCTGCCCTTACCCCTTACCCCAGCTCTCAACGCGACACCGAGGATACAGTTCCCCTTGTCCTCACCTACCCACTAGCCTCTGCATCCAGCACATAATCTTCTGTAACTTCAGCCATCTCCAATAGGATCCCATCACTCAACACATCTTTCCCTCCCCAACCCCCACTTTCCACGGGGATTGCTCCCTACTCCCTTGTCCACTTGTCCCTCCCCATTGATCTCACTCCTCATACTCATCCTTGAAAGTGTAACCTGCCCCTATACCTCTGCCCTCACTACTATCCAGGGCTCCAAACAGTCTTTCTAGGTGAGGTGACACTTCACCTGCAAGTCTGTTGGGTCATCCACAGCACCCCGCGCTCCCGGTGTAGCCTCATGTATATCATTGACAAGGTGCCGCACATGAGGCTGCTTACCAAGTTAAGAACCCATGGTATTACAGGAAAGTTACTAACGTGGTTAGAGCATTGGTTGATTGGTAGGAGGCAGTGAGTGGAATAAATGGATCCTTTTCTGGTTGGCTGCCAGGGACTAGTGGTGTTCCGCAGGGGTCGGTGTTGGGACCACTTCTTTTTATGCTGTAGATAAATGATTTAGATGATGGAATAGATGGCTTGTTGCAAGTTTGCAGATGACACAAATATTGGTGGAGGGCAGGTAGTGTTGAGGAAACAGGTAGAATGTAGAAGGACTTAGATTAGGAGAATGGGCAAGAAAGTGGCAAAAGAAATACAATGTTGGAAAATGCATGGTCATGCACATTGGTAGTAGAAATAAATCTGCAAACTATTTTCTAAACAGAGAGAAAATCCAAAGATCTGCGATGCAAAGGGACTTGGGAGCTCTTGTGCAGAACACCCTGAAGGTTAACTTGCAGGTTGAGTCAGTGGTGAGGAAGGCAAATGCCATGTTAGCATTCATTTCAAGAGGTCTAGAATACAAGAGCAAGGACGTGATCTGAGGCTTTATAAGGCACTGGTGAGGCCTCACTGAGTATTTTGAGCCCCTCATCTTAGAAAAGATGTGCTGGCATTGGAGATGGTCCAGAGAAGGTTCACAAGGATGATTCCAGGAATGAAAGGGTTATCATACAAGGAACATTTGATGGCTCTGGGTTTGTACTCGCTGGAGTTCAGAAGGATGAAGGGGGGATCTCATTGAAACCTTTCGATTGTTGAAAGGCCTAGACAGAGTAAATGTGGAAAGGATGCTTCCTGTGATGGGAGAGTCGAGGACAAGAGGGCACAGCCTCAGGATAGAGGGGCGCCCTTTCAAAACAGTGATGGGAGAAATTTCTTTAACCAAAGGGTGGTGAATTTGTGGAATTTTTTGCCACATGCACCTGTGGAGGGCAGGTCATTGGGTGTATTTAAGGCAGAGATTGATAGGTTCTTGATTGGACATGGCATGGAAGGTTATGAGGGAGAAGGCTGGGAACTGGGGTTGAGGAGGACAAAAAAAAAGGATCAGCCATGATTCAATTGTGGAGCAGACTTGATGAGCCAGATGGGCTAATTCTGCTCCTGTGTCTTATGCTCTTATAATCGGTGAGACCCGTCGTAAATTGGGAGACCACTTCACCGAGCACCATCACTCCATTTGCTACAAAAAAGAAGGATCTCCTGGTGGCCACCCATTTCATTTCTACTTCCCATTCCCATTCTGACATGTCAGTCCATGGTCTCCTCTACTGCCATGATGAGGCCACACTCTAATTGGCAGAGCAACACCTTACATTTCATCCGAGTAGCCTCCAAACTGATGGTATAAACATTGATTTCATTAACTTCCGGTAGTTGCCATCTAATCTTTCACCATTCCCCATTCCTGTTTCCCTCTCTCAACTTACCTCCTCACCTGTTCATCACCTCCCTTTAGTGCTCCTCTCCCTTCCCTTTCTTCAATGGTCTTCTGTCCTCTCCCATTAGACTACCCTTTCTGCAGCCCTTTCCCTCTTTCACCAATCAACTCCCTAGCTCTTTACTTCCAGCTCCTCCCCTTCTCTCAGTTTCACCTATCACCTGCCACCTTCTTATTCTGACTTTTCTCTTTCCTTTCCAGCCCTGATGAAGAATCTCAGATTGAAACATCGACTGTTTATTCTTTTCCATAGATGGTTCCTGGCCTGCTGAGTTCCTCCAGCATTTTGTGTGCACATCACTTTATTCCCACTCTTTGTTTCCTGCTAATCAGCCAATGCTCTATCCATGCTAGTATCTTTCCTGTAATACCATGGGCTCTTAACTTGTTCATCAGCCTCACGTGAGGCAACTTGACAAAGACCTTCTGAAAATTCAAGTTCACAACATCCATCAATTCTCCTTTCTTTATCCTGCTTGAGATTTCTTCAAAGAATTCCAACAGATTTGCCAGGCGAGATTTTTCATTAAAAAAACCATGCTGACTATGACCTATTTTACCATGTGCCTCCAAGCACCCTGGGACCTCATCCTTAGCAATTTGCACTGACATCTACTTGACCATTGTGGTCAGACCAGCTAGCCTATAATTTCCTTTCTCCTTTTTTGCCAGTTCTGCTTTCCCCTTCTCTTGCTCTCCTTCCCTCCATCTCTACCCTCTTTATCTCTCTGTCCTTCTCTTTCCCTCTCACTCCCTCTCCACAGCAAGATCTCTTATTTCTTTGTTCCTCACTGTATACCGTTTTCTCCATTTTTCTCACTCACTTTCTCTCACTCTCTCTTATGCCTATCTCTTTCTGTTTGTCTTCACATTTTGTTCTCTTTCTTCCATCACTCCTCTTTTTCTTTATTTCTCCATCCCTCCCATTCACTCTTTTTCTCTCTCTCCCTCCACCTTTGCTCCCTCTCTCTCTTTTACTCTCTATATTCCTTTTCCATTTCTTGTCTTTCTCCAGGGGATAAAATATTTTCAGTCCACAGTACAGGTGACTCTTACACCTTGCAACAACAAATATGGCTATCAACAATATCTCTATCATGCCTTCCTGTCTGATCATTGATTAAGGTTGATCAGAAACTGACCGTAATCAATCGGTGGAGGGGTTGTTGGAACCCGGTTCTTCTCGCATTCTGCCAGTCGCTCCTTCAGTGCTGTAATCTCCTTGCGGATCTGCAGGACATTGTTCTTGTCGTATGATTCCAACTGGTGCACGATGATTGATATGTTCTGAATCTGAAGCAGAGGAAACATTAAAGGGAGGACCAGTTAGGAGCCGAGTAGAAATTATGTCATTCATAACAACGGGTACAGGTTCACTTATGTCTTGTACCAAACTGGAACTAAATCTTGATGCGACGGGAAGTCCATCTACAGGGAAAAGCAGGGAGGAAAACCACTGATGAGGCAGTTGTCACCATCCTGCCCAGAGCTGTTGACTGTTCTGTAGGGCTGATACCTCAGGCTGGAGTTCTCCATTCTACACCTGGGACCAGAGGCTGACAAAATGCGTCTGTGAAAAATTATGTTTTCTACCTGAAGGGGAAAGTGGTTGCTTTTCAACTTTTTAGGGAAACAAAATATTTTTAAAGTATTTATTTTCCGATACCTGTGCTTCACAGGTGGAGCCAATATTCAATGGCTCTTAGAAAGTTTTCCTTGAAAAGGTGGTGGTGAGTCTTATTCCTTAACCACTCTGGTCCTTCTGGTGAAGGTGCTCCCACTGTTCTGTTGGGGATGGTGTAGCAGGATATAGGCCCAGCGATGATAAAGGATCAGAGATGTATTTCCAACTCAGGTTGATGGGGGGTGGGATATCCACCTGGGTTGTGCCCCCTGCAACTGCTGCCTGTATCCTTCATGGGATGCAGAGAAGATGCTGTTGGGGTGGCCTAGGCGACAACTGAGTGCATTTTGTAGAAGTTACACACTGCAGCCACTGTGTACCAGTGGTGGATGGGATGCCAATCAAGCTGTCTGCTTGATCCAACATGATGTTGAGTGTTGTTGGATCCTCATGCATCAAGGCAAGTGAAGAGTGTTCCATTACAGTCCTGACTTATACATCATACTGTAGATGTTGGAAGACTTACTGTGTCAGCAAGTGTGTCACACACTGCTGGCTACCCAGAAACTGACTTGTTCTTGTAGCTACATTGTCTATGTGACTTGTCTAATGGAATACTTGGACAATGGTTTCTCTAGGGGATGTTGAAGAGGACTGAATTCATTGAAGATTCAATATACGTTAACAGAAACTGGGCATGTTACATCACTGGTAAGTTGACCATCAGCCATTAAGAATGAGGAGGTGAGCCAACATCATGAACTGCTGTAGACCCTCTGGTGAAGATATTCCCACCATGGTGTAGGCTTGGACATTCCAGAGTTCAGACCTAGTAATGATCAGTCGGAAGTGGAACTCACCAACATAGTGACCTTGACATTTAGTAGTTGGCTCCAAGATACTGACCAGATTGTTCAGTATAATAACAATGGCTACACAAGGACCCACCAAAAAATCCCTGTCTGTTGTCAAGAGTTCCCATTCTTACATGGATATATGTCCATACAAGGCTCTGCTGGAATTTCATGCTTCAACTTAGACTTGGCACAGAAATCTCACTTCCGTCCATTGGAAGGACAGAAACTATTATGAAGGACAAAGCTAAGTGTTAGATAACTTCGTCCTGACGAAGGGTCTCGGCCTGAAACGTCGACTGCGCCTCTTCCTATAGATGCTGCTTGGCCTGCTGCGTTCACCAGCAACTTTGATGTATGTTGCTTGAATTTCCAGCATCTGCAGAATTCCTGTTGTTTATGTTAGATAACTTTAAATAGTTTCTTTAGATAGTTCCAATTCTTTCATGTTTTGAAAAAGTTTAGTCAATGATTTGTTAAATTAAGTTTATGTTAATTTATGTTTGTGATGTTAAGAGATGTGGAACATCTAGTCAAGAGGAAGAAAGAAGTTTACTTAAGGTTTAGGAAGCAATGATCAGATAGGGGTCTGGAGAGTTACAAGTAGCCATGAAGGAGCTGAAGAATGGATTACAAGGGGGCTTGAGAAGGACCTTACAAGCAAGAATAAGGAAAGCTTCAAGACATTTAACTCTTTTTAAATGTCAGAAAATACAGAAATATTTTAAGAAAACATTGATTGTTTTTCTTTCAGAATCAATAGAATTTAGACAGAGGATGTGGATTAGACAAGTATTTAAACATATTAGCATTTCTGATGTTATTACATGTGGTCTTATCCTCATGAAGCCAGTCATTTACTGTCATTGTATCAGTATTGACCAGGCCATTTCATCAATAATTAAACATTCACTATAGACACAGGGAGAACCGGGTGTGTAATGTGTGACATCCTGACCTCTATGTAAAGTTGGTCAATGATGGTGTTGCTTCCGTTGATCGTGACCTTCAGCTGATTGGTGAGCGTCACTAGCTCTTGGATCTCAAGTTTGAGCAGCTCAAAGTCAAGCTGGGTGTAGGACCCTCCTGCCTCGATATTCTCTACTCGCTGGGTCAGATTTCGCAGCTTCACGATGTGGACTGAGATAATCTGTGTGTATTGTTGTACCTGTTCAGAGGAAACACAACAAAGACATCTGGTTTACCATTCCCTCCGGACACAAAGGAACCATTCATGTCTCAGTAAAAGCCTGCATTTTGAGTCACAAGAATGACTACAGACGCTGTTAATCTAGAAGAATACAAAATGGACAAGGAATTCAATTGGCCACACTGTACTGTTGAAGGGTCTCAGACTGAAACCTCATCTGTCCACTTCCCTCAATTGATGCTATCAGGCCTATTCAGTTCCTCCAGTATTTTCTATATCGGCCTGCATTATGAATTTTACTTTCTCTTTAATTTTGATAATGTGCAAGTATTGTTGTAACCATTGTTATAATGGCTTGATAAGATGTTGCACATTGGCTGCTAAACGTGGTGAGACCAGATGATATTAAAGGTATTGGCATGGAGAGAAGATTAATTGACTAGCAGAAGGCCACCAGTAGGGATAAAGGTGGCTTTTTCTGGTTGGCTGTTGGTGACTAGAGATATTCTGCAGGGGCTGGTGTTAAGTCCATTACTTTTCGTGTTGTATGTTAATGATCTGTATGATGGAATTGATGCCTTTGTAGCCAAGTCTGCAGACAGGGAGTGTTGATGAAACAGGGAGTCACTAGAAGGACTTGGATAGATTCGGAGAATGGGCAATGAAGTTGCAGATGGAATACAGTGTGGGGAAATGTATGGTCATGCACCTTGGTAGAAGGAATGAAGGCATGGACTATTTTCTAAATAAGGAGCAAATTCAGAAATTAGAGGTGCAAAGGGACTTGGGTGTCCAAGTGCAGGATTCCCTAAGGGTTAACTTGTAGGTTGAGTTGGTGGTAAGGAAGGCAAATGCAATGTTAACATTCATTTTGAGAGGACTAGAATGTAATGCAATATAAAGGAAGGATATAATGCTTCGACCCTATTAGAGATTGGTCAGACCACATTTGGAATATTGTAAGCAGCTTTGGGCCCCAAACCTAAGAAAGAATGTATTGCCATTGAGAGGGTCCGGACAGCAATTATAAGAATGATCACAGTAAAGAAAGGATTAATGTACAAGGAATGTTGGCTGGCTCTGGGCCTGAACTTGCTGAAGTTTAGGAGAATGAAGGGGGACCTCATAACATGTACTGAATATTGAAGGGGCTAGATGGAGTTGACGTAGAGAGGATGTTTCCATTAATAGGAGAGTCTAGGACGAGAAGGCACAGCCTCAGAATACAAGGATGTCCCTATAGAATAGAAAGAATGAAGAATTTCTTTAGTCAAAATGGTGGTAAATCTGTAGACTTAAAAACAAAGAAACATAGAAAACTTACAGCACAATACAGGCCCTTCGGCCTACAATGCTGTGCCAAACATGTCCTTACCTTAGAAATTACCTAGTGTTACCCATAGCCCTCTATTTATTTAAGCTCCATTTACCTATCCAGGAGTCTCTTAAAAGACCCTATCGTATCCGTCTCCACCACTGTCGCCGGCAGCCCATTCCACGCACTCACCACTCTGTGTAAAAAATTTACCCCAATGTCTCCTCTGTACCTACTTCCAAGCACTTTAAAACAGTGCCCTCTCATGTTAGCCATTTCAGTCCTAGGAAAAAGCCTCTGACTATCCGCACAATCAATGCCTCTCATCATCTTATACATCCCTATCAGGTCACCTCTCATCCTCTGTCATTCCAAAGGAGAAAAGACCAAGTTCCCTCAATCTGTTCTCATAAGGCATGCTCCCCAAACCAGGCAACATCCTTGTAAATCTCCTTTGCACTTTTTCTATAGTTTCCACATCCTTTCTGTAGTGAGGTGACCAGAACTGAGCACATTACAACAAGTGGGGTCTGACCATGGTCCTATATAGCTGTAACATTACCTCTCGGCTCTTAAGCTCAAGCCCACGATTGATGAAGGCCAACGTACCATATGTCTTCTTAACCACAGAGTCAACCTGCGCAGCAGCTTTGAGTGACCTATGGACTCGGACCCCAAGATCCCGCTGATCCTCCACACTGCCAAGAGTCTTACCATTAATGCTATATTCTGTCATCATATTTGACCTACCAAAATGAACAACCTCACACTTATCTGGGTTGAACTCCATCTGCCACGTCACAGCCCAGTTTTGTATCCTATTGATGTCCCATTGTAACCTCTGATAGCCCTCCACAATATCCACAACTCCCCCAAACCTTTGTGTCATCAGCAAATTTACTAACCATCCCTTCACTTCCTTATCCAGGTCACTTATAGAGATCCCAGAACAGATCCTAGAAGCACACCACTGGTCACTGACCTCCATGCGGCATGTAATCCGTCTACAACCACTATTTGCCTTCTGTGGGCAAGACAATTCTGAATCCACAAAGCAAGGTCCCCTTGGATCCCATGCCTTCTTACTTTCTCAATAAGCCTTGCATTGAGTACCTTATCAAATGCCTTGCTGAAATCTATATACTGTACACTACATCTACTGCTCTACCTTCATCAATGCATTTAGTCACATCCTCAAAAAATTCAATCAGGCTCATAAGGCACAAGCTGCCTTTGACAAAGCCATGCAGACTATTCCTAATCATATTATGCCTCTCCAAATGTTCATAAATCCTGCCTCTCAGGATCTTTTCTATCAACTTGCCAACCACTGAAGTAAGACTCACTGGTCTATAGTTTCCTGGGCTATTTCTACTCCCTTTCTTGAATAAGGGAACAATATCTGCAACCCTCCAATCCTCCGGAACCTCTACTGTCCCCATTAATGATGCAAAGATCATTGCCAGAGGCTGAGCAATATCCTCCCTCACCTCCCACAATAGCCTGGGGTACATCTTGTCCGGTCCCGGCGACTTATCCAACTTGATGCTTTCCAAAACTCCAGCACATCCTCTTTCTTAATGTCTATATGCTCAAGCTTTTCAATCCGCTGTAAATCATCCCTACAAATGCCAAGATCCCGTTCCTTAATGAATACTGAAGCAAAGTATTCATTAAGTACCTCTGCCATCTCCTCTGGTTCCATACACACTTTTCCACTGTCACCCTTGATTGGTCCTATTCTCTCACGCCTTATCCTCTTGCTCTTCACATACTTCAGGTTTTCTTTAATCCTGCTCGCCAAGGCCTTCTGGCTCTCCCAATTTCATTCTTAAACTCCTTCCTACGAGCTTTATGATCTTCTAGATCTCTATAATTACCTAGTTTTTTGAACCTTTTGTAAGCTTTTCTTTTCTTCTTAACTAGATTTACAACAGCCTTTGAACACCACGGTTCCTGTATCCTACTATCCTTTTCCTGTCTCATTGGAATGTAACTATGCAGAACACCATGCAAGTATCCCCTGAATATTTGCCACATTCTTCTTCTTCTTCTTCTGCCTTTCAACTCACTAGTGAGCATAGGCCATCAACAGTCTCTTTCCAGATCAACCTGTCGTGTGCATATCTCTCCAGCTGTGACCATGTCATTCCCACCCTCCTGGCGTCGATTAATACTTCCCTCCTCCATATAGACTTGGGCCTACCTCGATTCACTTGCCCTAAGGATTCCATGTGAGAGCTTGTCTGGTGATACTATTTGGGGGCTTCCTCAACGTGTGTCCTATCCAACACCACTTCCTTCTCTTGATCTCTGCCTCAGTTGGTGTCTGGTTGGTTCTTTGCCATAACTCTGTATTGTTCACATAATCTGTCTATGTTAGCCCCAAAATCTGACGCAAGCATTTGTTGATGAAGGTCTGGATTTTTCAGATTACTTCTAAGGTCAGTCTCCAAGTTTCAGAGCCAAATAGGAGGACAGATTTGACATTTGAGTTAAAAATTCTCAATTTGGTTCTTAACCTTGGTTCTTTTACCATCCGAACTGGATGTAGTATTATGAAGGCTCCTCTGGCTTTGCCACATTTCTGCAGTACATTTCCCTGAGAGCATCTCTTCCCAATTTATGCTTCCAAGTTCCTGCCTGATAGATTCATATTTCCCCTTACTTCAATTAAATGCTTTCCTAACTTGTCTGTTCCTATCCCTTTCCAATGCTATGGTAAATGAGATAAAATTATGATCACCATCTCCAAAATGCTCTCCCACTGATAGACCTGATACCTGACCAGGTTAATTTCCCAATACCAGATCAAGTACAGCCTCTCCTCTTGTAGGCTTATCTATATATTGTGTCAAGAAACCTTCCTGAACACACCTAACAAACTCCATCCCACTTAAACCACTCGCTCTAGGGTCATGCCAATCGATATTTTGGAAATTAAAATCTCACAACAACCCTGTTATTATAACACCTTTCCAGAATCTGTCTCTTTATCTGCTCCTCGATGTCCGTGTTACTATTGGGTGGTCTATAAAAAAACACTCAGTTGAGTTACTGACTCCCACAGAGACTCAGTAGACAACCCTCCATGACTTCCTCCTTTTCTGCAGCCACAACACTATCTCTGATCAACAGTGTCACCCCCACCCTTTTTGGCTCTCTCCCTGTCCTTTCTGAAATATCTAAAGCCTGGCACTCTAACCATTCCTACCCCTGGACCATCCAAGTCTCTGCAATGGCCACAACATTATAGATCCATGTACTGATCCACACTCTAAGCTCATCTGCTTTGTTCATGATGCTTCTTGCATTAAAATAAGCACATCTCAAACCATCAGTCTGAGCGTATCCCTTCTCTATCACCTGCCTATCTTCCCTCTTGCACTGTCTCCAAGCTTTCTCTATTTGTGAGTCAATCGCCATCTCTTCCTCCATCTTCCTCCATCTCTTCAGTTCGGTTCCCATCCCCCAGTGATTCTAGTTTAAACTCTCCCCAACAGCCTTAGCAAACCTCCCTGCCAGGATTTTGGTCCCCCTCAGACTCAAGTGCAACCCGTCCGTTTTGTACAGGTCACGCCTGTCCCAAAAGAGGTCCCAATGATCCAGAAATCTGAATCCCTGCCCCCTGCTCCAATCCCCCAGCCACGCATCTATCCTCCACCTCACTCTATTCCTATACTCATTGTCGCATGGCACAGGCAGTAATCCCGAGATTACCTCCTTTGAGGTGCTGCTTCTCAACTTTCTTCCAAACTCCCTGAAGTCTGTTTTCAGGACCTCCTCCCTTTTCCTGCTTAGGTCGTTGGTACCAATATGTACCACGACCTCTGGCTGTTCACCTTCCCACTTCAGGATATCGTGGATGTCATCCCAGACCCTGGCACCTGGGAGGCAAACTACCATCCGTGTTTCTTTCCTGCGTCCACAGAATCACCTGTCTGACTCCCTAACTATAGAGTCCCCTATCACTGCTGCCTTCTTTTCCCTACCCTTCTGAGCCACAGGGCCAGACTCTGTGCCAGAGCTGAAGATTGGCAAAGATGGCTGTGGAGGCCAAGTCACTGGATAAACTTAAAATAGAGGTTGATAGTTTTTTGATTTGAAAGTTGTGGAAGTTTATGGGGAGAAGGCAGGAGAATGGGATTGAGAGGATAATAAATCAGCCATGATGGAATGGCAGAGCAGATTCAATGGGCTAATTAACCTAATATATTGCTGGTCTACAATGTGTAGCTGTTGTGTGTGTATATACAGCATTGTTTAAGTGACAGATGGAATACAGGGTAGGGAAGTTTATGGTCATGCACTTTGGTAGAAGAAATAAAATGGTAGACTATTTTCTAAATGAAGAGACAATACTAAAAGAAAACTGAGACGCAATGGGATTTGAGGGTCCTTGTGTAGTATTCCCTAAAGGTAAATTTGCAAGTTGAGCCACTGGTGTAGAAGGTAAAAGCGATGTTAGCATTCATTTTGGGCAGCCTAGATTATAAAAGCAACAATGTAATATTCAGGCTTTATAAAGCACTAGTGAGGTCTAACTTGGGGAATTATGAGCAATTCTGGGCCCCTTATCTTAGAAAGGATGTGCTGAAACCGGAGACACTTCAAAGGAGGTTCACAAAAATGATTCCAGGATTGAACATCTTGTCATATCAAGAGCGTTTGATGGCTCTGGGCCCATATTTACTGGAATTCAGAAGAATGAGAGGTGACCTAATGGAAATCTATCGAATGTTGAGAGGTCTTGATAGAGTGGAAATTAAGAGGATTTTTCTGCCGTGGGAGAGTCTTGAATCACAGGACACAGCCTCAGAACAGAGGGGTGTCCTTTTAGAATGGAGATGTAGAATTTCTTTAGTCAGAGAGTGGTGAATCTGTAGAATTAATTGAAACAAGTGGCTGTGGAGACCAGGTCGTTACGTATATTTACAGCCCAGATTGACAGATTCTTGATTGATCGGGGCACAAAGGGATAAGGCAGAGATTGGGGTTGAGAAGAAAATTAGATCAGCCTTCATGAAATGGTGGAGCAGACTCGATGGGACAAGTGACTTAATTCTACTCCTATATCATATGGTCTTATGGTCTAATGTATAGCTGTTAAAATGTGCAACCATTGCTGTAATATGTAGAAACAGAAGTTACAAGCAGCTATTCTTGCAATGTATAGCTAATCTTGTAAAATGTGGATACCGTTGTAATGTATTGCTCTTGTATAGATAGTGATGTTATGCGCAGGTCTTGTAATATGAACCCATTTTTTTACTGCACAACTGCTGTAATATGCAGAAGCTGTTTTAATGTCTACCCGTTACAATGTGTACCATTGGAATTCTGGCATTTTTGCAATGTGTAGCTTTTGTACTGTGGGAAGCTTGAATTCTGTTGTCAGATCCCCGGGTTGGGAATAACCTCAAGGGAATTTGTCTACTGAAGTCACCAGCAGTCTGTAATCAACCTTCACTGGTGTTATAGTTCGCATTGTCCGAAAGTCCAATGGGATTGTACTGTAAATCAATTTCCATACCTTGGTGATCTCACTTTGGATACTGATACTCAGCTCTGTTGTTGTTGTTTCCAAATATTCCATTTTTTCCACTGGGAATGTGTTATCAGGCAATATCACTGTACAGACACATTGTCCTTCACTGTTCACTGTTCCATTGACAGCCGTGGAAACCTGTAACCACATCAACACATTGTTAATAACAGTGCAAATATCCGGCTGGTGCTCAGTTCACAAGTAATTCTTATTAAATTACATTAACAACTTAACAGTGAGTGAAGTGTGAACACAAGCCTCAGTAACAACATAAAGGGTATATGGAGTAGTGACAGGTAGAAGCAAAGTTGGAGAGACGTTGATAAACTATAATACTCCAGATGGGGCTTTTAGATTTGCCCCTGACAGGTTGTACATCAGCTCTTAGTGTAGCTCTATATAAAGATGTTTTAAACCATTACTACTTAGGACAAAATTGTAAAATAAATTTAGATTTATTCCTACCTCTCCTACCTACAGGAAAGATGTCAATAAGATTGAAAGAGTCCAGAACCTTGAACCTTTAGCAATTGCTATAAGTGACTTGCCCAATATTTTTGGTATTACCCGCGGAAATGAAATACATAAATTATCACTATATGCAGATGATTTGTTATTATATGTCTCTAAACCGGAGAAGTCAATTCCTGCTATTTTAGCTTTGTTTGCTCAATTTTGTAATTTTGCTGGCTACAAATTAAACTTTAATAAGAGTGAATTATTTCCCCTAAATAAGCAGGTACCTATTTATGGATGTTTACCATTTAAATTGGTTACTGACTCATTTATATATTTAGGGATTATAATTATGAAAAAGTATAAAGATTTATTTAAAGCTAATTTTTTTACCTTTAATTGATCAGATTAAACTCTTGTTTACTAAATGGTCACCAATATCTTTGTCTTTGATTGGTCAGATTAATGCTATTAAGATGATTATTTTGCCTAAATTTCTATATGTATTTCAATCGGTTCCAATTTTTACCCCAAAATCTTTTTTTGATAATGTTGATTCAAAAATTTCCTCATATATATGGCAGAACAAAAATCCTAGGCTAGGTAAAAGGTATTTACAGAAATCTAAAAAAGATGGGGGGCTCGCCCTCCCTAATTTTAGATTTTATTATTGGGCAATTAATATTCGATACTTAAAATTTTGGTTATGAGATTTGGGTGTAACTTCAAGTCTACATTGGGTAAATCTTGAATGTAGTTCATTACAAGGGTCTTCTTTGGGTAGGTTTTAGGAACTTCGCTTCCTTTTATTTCTTCTAAATTGTATAAACAAATGAATAATCCAATAGCTAAGCATACTTTACGTATATGGTTTCAATTCTGAAGATCTTTTGGGTTCAATCAATTTATTTTAGCAAGTCCTATTATATCTAATTTCCTTTTTCAACCTTCCACTATGGATCAAGCTTACTTTGATTGGAATATCAAAGGTATAGTACGTTTTCGTGATTTATTTTTGGATAATTGTTTCATGTCCTTTGATCAACTTTCTAATAAATATAATTTATCAGATCTCACTTTTTTAGATACCTACAGATTAGAAACTTTTTAATTACTGTTTCTCCTAATTTTCCACACTCATATCCAATGGATATTTTGGAAAAAATTTTAGATCTAAATCTCTCTCAGAAAAGTGTTGTAGCAATTATTTATAATATAATTATGAATTTATGTCCTGATGTTTCCAATAAAATTAAAACTGATTGGGAAAGAGAACTTAAGATTATTATACCAACTGAAAAATGGGAAAAAATTCTTCAATTAGTTAATTCATCCTCTATATGTGCTAAACATGTGTTGATACAGTTTAAAGTAGCGCACAGAGCTCATATGTCCAAAGGCAAACTATCTCGTTATTATTCTTATATTAATCATATATGTGATAGATGTCATTTCGAGATAGCTTCTTTAACTCACATATTTTGGTCATGTCCTTTGTTGGAAAAATATTGGAAAGATATTTTTGATATTATTTCAACGGTTTTGAATACAGACTTACAACCTCACCCAGTTACTGCTATTTTTGGATTACCAATGATAGACTCAAATCATTTAACCTCTTCAGCTCGTCGGATGATTGCGTTTCTTACTTTAATGGCTAGAAGATCCATTTTGCTGAATTGGAAAGAGATTAACCCTCCTACTGTATTTCACTAATTTTCACAAACTATGTCGTGTTTAAATTTGGAAAAAATTAGAAGTGTGGTTTATGACCCTTCCATTAAATTTGAAAAAACTTGGAGACCATTTATTCAGCATTTTCATATTTCCAAACTTATTTTACTTCTCTGTAGTGTTGGTTGAGAGGAATGGAGTCATTGACACTAACAACACACATCATGATGTGTGTTGCTTGAATTTCCAGCATCTGCAGAATTCCTGTTGTTCATCGACACTAACGTTTTCTTTTCTTCCATTTTTACTTTGTTAAAATTGCCCAGGTCTTTGTTTAGTTTAGTTGATTAATTCTGTTTAGGTTAGTTTTTTTTTGAGGGGGTTTTTGTTTTTTTTTCTTTTTTTTCTTTTTTTCATGATTTTTGTCTAGATATTTTCCTTTTGTCCTGTATTATTCATTGGTATCCTACATGATTGGGAGTTTTGTCAATTAAATACTACTTGGTTTTATAATTACTCATGTTAAGTATAACAATATATTCCCAACAACTTTGTATTATTGCTATGTTATGTTTATATTCAATGAAACCAATAAAAAGATTGAAAAAGAAAGAAAGAGTCCAGAAGATATTTTACAAGAATGCTGACAGGACATGTGGACCTGAGTTATACAGAACATTGGAATAGGATATGATTTTATTCCATGGACAATAGGAGAATGAGGAGAGATGGGATAAATGTATACAAAATTTTGCAGGATATCTGTAGGGTAAATGCAAGCAGGCCTTTTCCACTGAGGTTGAGTAATAGGTGAAACGCTAAGGGGAATATGGTGAGGAGCTCCTCACTCAGGGGGCAGCAATAGTGTGGAACAAGCTGTCAGTTGCAGTGATGAATGTGGTTCAATTTCAACATTTTAGAGAAATTTGGATAGGTTCAGGGATGGGAGGGATATGGAGGCCTATGGTCTGGGTGCAGGTCAATGTGACTATGCACAATAATGGTTCAACACAGACTGGAGGGGCCAAAGTGTTTGTTTCTGTGCCATAATGTTCTATGACTCTATTGTAAACAGAACACAGTTTATCACCTCGACCAGACAGCGTTACTGATAGTCAGGCAGAAAACTCACAGACATCTGTGCAGAGGGCTCCAGAAGAGCTAAAATCATCAGCAGGATCAATGTTGCCATTATTCCTTCAAACACACCTAAAAAAGGATGAATTTAGGAACGTTAGATATCAGTCACATAGAAAACCACAAAAATGAGATCACTTAGCCAATTTTGGCTCCTCCAATGCCATACATACCAACAATAAGCTTTGTTTTGACATACAATCATTTTTAAATGTTCTGAGAACATTCTGAGACATAAAATAGCTCCTTACATTACCCATCTAAGCCTAGAGGCTGAGGTGTAAGGTGAGAGAAGAAAGATTTAAAGGAGACTAGAGAGGCAACATTTTTACACTGAGGGGCTCATGAGCATATCAAACGAGCTGCTACAGGAGGAAAAATATTTCAATGGCATTTCAGCAGGTACATAGAGAGATAGGAACACTTTGAGGTATATGGGACAAAAGCAGGCAAATGGGATTAGATCAGGTAGATACCTTGGTCAGATAGACCATTTGAGGCAAGCAACCCGTTTCTATGCTCTATAACTCTATACATTCTGAGATTTACCAACCTGTCAGCAGGTAAGGAACGAGCAGCAAGCCTCTTGAAGCGTTGATACCCAGAGCAATGAGTGGTTCATCAGAGGCTATTCCTGGGTTATATAGGCATGAGATCACATGTGTATCAGCACCCTTTGTTGATACCGGTGCCGGATGTTATCTGGGTGGGTAATTGCAAACGCTGTAATCAAACACCAAGATAACTGAGTGACAGCTGTTCTCTCTGAACATCGAGAAAAGATGGTCTTTCAAGATGAAATTGATTAACTTCTAATGCTCACTGCGAATTAGATTTAGGGAGGTTCTGGGGTTTCAGGGGAGTACTTCCAAGCTTTGTCCTTAATAACTACAGGTATGGCTACCCCTGACCTCCCATTATCTGTGCTTCCTGTGCACGTTACAAAGAACAGGGTGAACCCAAACGCAGGACACTGTCACGGAGATTGAGTTAGGATGCAGACGAAGGCGTGAGCATGGCTGGAGCTGAATGGCAAACAGGAAACAGGCGGCTGGCAAAACTTATCTTGACACAGAGCGTAGAAAGGTTCACGAGGGGGCATAGTTTTAAGGTGCTTGGAAATAGGTACCGAGGGGATGTCAGGGGTAAGTTTTTTACACAGAGAGTGGTGGGTGGGTGGAATGCACTGCCGGCTGCGGTGGTGGAAGTGGATACAACTGGGTCTTTTAAGAGCCTCTTAGGTAGGTGCATGGAGCTTAGAAAAATAGAGGACAATGTGCTAGGGAATTCTAGACAGTTTCTAGAGTAGGTTACATGGTCAGCACAACATTGTGGACCGAAAGGCTTTTAATGTGCTATAGATTTCTATGTTCTATGTCTATGTGGGCACATGGCCAAGTGGTTAAGGCATTGGACTAGCTACCTGAAGGTCATGAGTTTGAGCCCCAGCCGAGGCAACGTGTTGTGTCCTTAAGCAAGGCACTTAACCACACATTGCTCTGCGACGACACTGGTGCCAAGCTGTATGGGTCCTAATGCCCTTCCATAGAACCATACCATAGAAACTACAGCACAGAAACAGGCCTTTTGGCCCTTCTTGGCTGTGCCGAACCATTTTCTGCCTAGTCCTACTGACCTGCACACGGACCATATCCCTCCATACACCTCCCATCCATGTATCTGTCCAATTTATTCTTAAATGTTAAAAAAGAACCCGCATTTACCACCTCGTCTGGCAGCTCATTCCATACTCCCACCACTCTCTGTGTGAAGAAGCCCCCACTAATGTTCCCTCTAAACTTTTCCCCCCTCACCCTTAACCCATGTCCTCTGGTTTTTTTCTCCCCTTGCCTCAGTGGAAAAAAACCTGCTTGCATTCACTCTATCTATACCCATCATAATTTTATATACCTCTATCAAATCTCCCCTCATTCTTCTACGCTCCAGGGAATAAAGTCCTAACCTATTCAACCTTTCTCTGTAACTGAGTTTCTCAAGTCCTGGCAACATCCTTGTAAACCTTCTCTGCACTCTTTCAACCTTATTTATATCCTTCCTGTAATTTGGTGACCAAAACTGAACACAATACTCCAGATTCGGCCTCACCAATGCCTTACACAACCTCATCATAACATTCCAGCTCTTATACTCAATACTTTGATTAATAAAGGCCAATGTACCAAAAGCTCTCTTTACGACCCTATCTACTTGTGACGCCACTTTTAGGGAATTTTGGATCTGTATTCCCAGATCCTTCTGTTCTACTGCACTCCTCAGTGCCTTACCATTAACCCTGTATGTTCTACCTTGGTTTGTCCGTCCAACGTGCAATACCTCACACTTCTCTGTATTAAACTCCATCTACCATTTTGGTGTCATGGAGAGGGGAGACCTGCAGCATGGGCAACTGCTGGTCTTCCATACAACCTTGCCCAGGCCTGCGCCCTGGAGAGTGAAGAGTTTCCAGGTGCAGATCCATGGTCTCACAAGACTAACGGATGCCTTTACATGTCTATGACATTATCTGAATGGACAGCTTGCGAAACAAAACTTTTCACTGCAACACATAAAGTGCTGAAAGAACTCAGCAGATTAGGCAACATCTATGGAGGAGACAGTCCCCTGGTCAGTATTTTGGGCCATGAACTAATGAAGGTTCTCCAGTATTTTGTGTGTTCTCTGGATTTCCAGCATCTACAGAATCTCTTGTGTTTAAGGTTTCTCATTGGTTACCAATGCATATAACAATAATAAGCAAATTTACGAACATGAGAAAATCTGCAAATACTGGAAATCCAAAGCAACACACACAAAATGCTGGCGGAACTCAGCAGATTAGACAGGATTTATGGAAAAGAGTAAACAGTCAGCATTTTGGGCCGAGACCCTTCTTCAGGACTGAGAAGGAATGGGGAAGATGACAGAATAAAACGGTGGAAGGAGGGGGAAAAGGCTAGCTGGAAAGTGATAGGTGAAGCCAGATGAGTGATAAGTGAAAGGTTAAGGACTGGAGAAGGAATAATCTGATAGGAGAGAAATGTGGACAATAAGAAAAAGGGAAAGAGGAGGGGACCGAGGGGTAGGTAGAAGGCAGGTGAGAAGAAGTGAAAGGTCACAGTGAAGAATAGAGGAAGGGGGGAGGAATTTGGTTCACCAAAAGCATAAATTGATATTCATGCCAATGCGTTGGAGGGTACCCAGATGGAATATAAGGTATCGCTCCACCACCCTGAGGGTGGCCTCATCTTGGCATAAGAGGAGGCCATTGATCGACATGTTGGAATGGGAATGGGAATGGGAATTAACATGTTTCGTCTCTGGGAAGTCACAATTGTGGCAGATGGTGCAGAGGCGCTCAATGAAGCAATCCCTCAATTTGGTCTCACCAGTAGAGAGGAGGCTGCATTCGGAGCACTGGACACAATAAATGACCCCAGAAAATCTGCAGATGAAGTGTTGGAAGGACTGTTTGTGGCCCTGAATGGAGTGAAGGAAGAGGTATATGGGAAAGTGTATCACATCAACCGCTACATCTTTACATGTGACTCTAGTGACACTTAGAAAACTTTTTTCAGGTTGTCCAAGTTTCTAAAGATATATAAGGTAGTGTAATTGACAAACTGAGTGCTGGTCCTTCGGAAAATGGATTGAACAATATTTAATGGAAAAGAAGGAGATGGTAAAGAACTAAACAGCTAATTTGTATTAGATACCAACATAACAGAAAAAGTTTGTGGGAAGTTAGAGGATTGGGAAGCTTTTAAAAACCAAAAGTGATTAAGAAGGTAAAGGTGGAATACAAAAATAAGATAGGCAATAATGTTAATGAGGATACCAGAAGTTTCTTCAGATACATAAAGTGTAAAAGAGAGGCAAGAGTGGAGATCAAACTGCTGGAAAATGATGCTACAGAGGTAGCAATGAGGAACAGTGAAATGGTGGACAAATTGGATAAGGGTAGAAGACATTAGCAGTATGGTGGAAGTTCCAGGTATCAGGGGGCATGAAGTGTGTGAAGTTACCATAACTAAAGAGAAGGTTCCTGGGAAACTGAAAGGTCTGAAGGTGGGTAAGTTGCCTGGACCAGGTGGTGTACACCCAGGGTTCTGAAAGAGGTGGCTGAAGTGATTGTGGAGGCATTAGTAATGATCATTCAAAAATCACTAGATCCACAGAATGATTCCAGAAGACTGGAAAATTGCAAATGTCACTCCACTCTTCAAAAAGGAGAGAGGCAGAAGAAAGGAAACTACAGGCCAGTTAGTCTGACCTCAGTGGTTGGAAAGACATTGAAGTCAATTATTAAGGATGAAGTCTCAGGGTACTTGGAGGCACATGATAAAATAGGCCAAAGTCAGTATGGTTTCCTTAAAGAAAAATGTTGTCTGACAAATCAGTTGGAATTCTTTGAAGAAATAACAAGCAGAATAGATAAAGGAGCATCAATTGATGTTGTGTACTTGGATTTTCAGAAGGCCTTTGACAAGACGCCACACATGAGGCTACTTAACAAGCTATGAGCCCATGGTATTAACGGAAAGATTCTAGCATAGATAAAGAAGTAGGTGATAGGCAAGAGGCAAAGAGTGGGAATAAAGAGGGCCTTTTCTGGTTGGCTGCCAATAACTAGCAGTATTCCATAGGGGTCTGTGTTGGGACCGATTCTGTTTACATCACATGTCAATGATTTGGATGATGGAATTGATGTGGCAAATTGTGCAAATTTTGCAGATAATATGTAGATAGGTGGAGGGGTAGGTAGTTTTGAGGAAGTAGAGAGGAAGAAAAAGGAATTAGACAGATGAGGAGTATGGGCAAAGAAATGGCAGGTGGAATACGGTGTTGGGAAGTGTATGATCATACACTTTGGTAGAAGAAATGAAAGGGTTCACTATTTTCTAAATGGAGAGAAAATACAAAAAACTGGGGTGCAAAGCAACTTGGGTGTCCTTGTGCAGGATTCCTTAAAGGTTAATTTACAGGTTGAGTCTGTGGTGAGGAATGCAAATGCAATGTTAGGATTCCTTTCAAGAGGACTAGAATATAAAAGCAAGCATGTAATGTTGACGCAACATACATCAAAGTTGCTGGTGAATGCAGCAGGCCAAGCAGCATCTATAGGAAGAGGCGCAGTCGACGTTTCAGGCCGAGACCCTTCGTCAGGACAGTTAGTCCTGACAAAGGGTCTCGGCCTGAAATGTCAACTGCGCCTCTTCCTATAGATGCTGCTTGGCCTGCTGCGTTCACCAGCAACTTTGATGTATGTTGCTTGAATTTCCAGCATCTGCAGAATTCCTGTTGTTTGCATGTAATGTTGAGACTTTATAAAGCACTGGTGAGGCCTCACTTGGAGAATTGTGACCAGGCTTTGGCCCTTTATCTTAGAAAGGATGTGCTGAAACTGGAGAGGATTCAAAGGAGGTCATGAAAATGATTCTAGGATTGAGTGGCTTGTTGTATGAAGAGCATTTGATGGCTTTGGATCTGAATTCTCTAGAATTCAGAAGGATGAAGAGTAATCTCATTGAAACCTGTTGAATGGTGAAAGTCCTTGATAGAGTGGATGTGAAGAAGGTAGTCTAAGACCAGAGGACACAGCCTCAGAGTAGAGGAGTGTCCTTTTAGAATGGAGATGAGGAGGAATTTTTTTAGCCAGAGAGTGGGGCATCTGTGGAATTCTTTGACACAGGCAACTGTGGAGGCCAAGCCTTTATGTATATTTAAGGCAATGGAAATATGATTGGTCAGGACATGTTGGGATATAGGGAGAAGGCAGGAGATTGGGGCTGAGAGGAAAACTGGATTGGCCATGATGAAATGGCAAAGCAGACTCGGTGGAGCAAATAGCCTAATTCTGTTCCTATATCTTATGGTCTTATGGACAGAAGTGGTCACTCCATTACATGAAACATGTGTAAGCTCTGAAAAGGGTGTCTGGATTACAGAGTACAAGCTAAAAAGAAAGGTCGGACAAAATGGGTTGTTTTCTCTGGAGTGGTAGACACGTAATAGAAGTTTATAAGATTATGAGAGACATTGATAAGGTAGAGAGTCAGAATCTTTTTTCCCAGGATAGAAATGTTGAGTACGAGTGGTCATACAGTTAAGGTGAGAGGGGGAAAGTTTAAAGGAGACATGTGGGCTGGCTTTTTTCTAGGGGCCTATAATTCCATTTAACACCATTTCAACTTTCAATTTCCTGGGCATTATTTTTTCACAGACCTGTTATGGGAAAGCCTTATCTCCTTCATTACCAAAACAGCTCAGCAGAGCGTGCACTTCTTGAGGCAGCTGGAAAAATTCCATCTTCTCTAGAACATACCGGTGGAATCCTACACTGCATTCCTACAGATCTTCCTAACATCTGCCATTACTGTCTGGTTTGAAGCAGCATCCTCTTAGAGTATGCAAAAACTACATCAAGCACTCAAGTCAACAGAAAAGGTCATTGGCTGCAGGACTTGCACGTGTCCAGAACAAGGTAGTGAGCAGGAAAATCATTATAGACACTACCAACCCTGCAAACTCCCTTTTCCAAAAGCTCCCATCTAGAAGGTGCTATATGGCTATTAAAACAGAAGCTTCACCTATCTTAAAAGTTTCTCCCCCCAGACAGTTCATCTGATCAACCATTCCAGTTAGTCGGTCGCTGCACTACAAGGTAGACACTTTAAACCACCTTTTATAATGTTGTTTGCATTGTAATTACATGCTGGACAATCCTCTTGAATATGTTTATGCTAAATGTCAATCTTCTGAAATATATTTCATTATTTGTGGTAATATTACTTTATGTGTTGCGCACCTTAGTGTGGAGTGGTTACCAGAGGGGGCCCATGGGTATAAGCAGCAATGGAGCCCCACGGGGGACTGTATTGCTCCCTTCCTATTTACCCTGTGCACCTCGGACTTTAGACATAACACTGTCAAGTCATCTGCAGAAATTCTCTGATGACTCAGCAATAGTTAGGTGTATAAAGAGAGGGCAGAGGGATGAATACAAGGCCCTGGTGGAGGACTTTGTCAAATGATGCAAGCTGAATCATCTGCAGCTCCACATCAGTAAGACAAAGGAGATGGTGATGGACTTTAGGAAGACTAAGCCTACACTACTCTCTGTTATTCTTGATAGTGAAGATGGATGGATGAGGAGAGGGCCTACAAGCGCCTGGGGGTGCACCTGGATGACAGACTTGAGTGGAGTATCAACACAGGCTGTGTACAAGAAAGGCCAAAGATGCCTCTACTTCCCAAAGAAGTGGCCCATGGATCACTTGACATATTGCTTTTAATTCTCCAATATTTCCAAGATTAGAGGAAATTTCCACCAGAATGGAAAAAGACCATAAGACATTGGAGTAGAATTAGGATATTTGGTCCATCGAGTGTGCTCCACTGTACATATCATGACTGATTTATTATCCCTATCATCCTCATTCTCTTGCAGTCTCATTGTAACCTTCGACAGCCTTACTAATCAAGAACATATCAACCTCCATTTTAAATATAAAAAAGCAAAAAATAACTTTGATTCAGAATGAGGGAGACAGAAAGCAAGAAGCAACAGCCAGTTAGCTTACCATATGTCACAGAGAAAATACAATGAGCTGTTATCAGAGGTATCATAACAGCACACTTAGAAAGGAAAAGATAATCAGTTATAGTTTTTGAAAGGACCAATTGTTTGACCAATTTATTGCAGAAATTGGAAGAACAACATATGATGTGAATAAAATGATAACAATGGACACAGTAGCTTTAGATTTCCAGAAGGCATGTAGTAAAGTGCTGGCACAATGTTTATTGTAGAATAAATCCACATATCTAAGAAGTAATGAATTATTTTAGATAGAAGATTGGCAAGATACCAGAGAACAGATGGTAGGTGCAAGTGAGTTGGCGGAATGTACTAAGTACTATGTCATGAGGGCTGTGGAGGCCCGATCATTGAAGGTGTTTAAGGAGGAGGTTGATAGGTATCTAATTAGTCAGGGTATCAAGGGAGATGGGGAAAAAGCCATGGGGGAATAGTTTAGCTCGTGGTGGAGCGGTGGAGCAGACTCGATGGGCTGAATGGCCCACTCCTTTGTCTTGTCTTGTCTCATGAACATAAGTTGAGAAAAGAACAAAGTGTCTGGAGGTTCTGAGGGATGTGGGAAGGTTTTCAGTTGCTGATGAACAGAAGTGAGAATGGAATGTGCAAACATTATAGGGGTGAAAATGCAGGAACGTTTCCTCCATTCAACAAAAAGCTGCAGGAACTCAGTGGATCAGGTAGCATCTGTGGACAGTAAAACTTTTCAGCCAAGATTCAACATTTGTACCAGATGAAATCTTGACTTAAAACACCAACTTCCCATAGATGTTGCCTGATGTACTGAGTTCCTGCAGCTTTTTTTCCTGTTACACCTGATTCTACATCTGCAGTCCCCTCCAGAAATGCTGGAAGTTCTTTGTTTCCACCAGCCTGCAGAGGAGGTATCGCCAGCTGTCTATTTCAGGTCATCAGTTATAAAATTGATCCAAGTATTTAATAAATCTGCTGAATTCACCCATTTCTAACCAATTCATTGGAGTTCCAAAGGAGGCTGGGATTGGGAAGAAACTGTTTTAGGATGCATTGAGATCATTGCAACAGCCCCACCAAGTGTCACCACAGCTGGTGCACGAGGCCAAAGTGTGGTAAAGATTGGAAGGGGAAACATACAAATGTTTGGATAAGAATGAATGTCTGAAAATAAAAGGCAGAATAAAATCATGCAACAGACTTGTAGATTTTGCTTTTATCAATCAATTTGTGGCTTTGCAATATAATTTCTCCATAAGCACTTTACATTACATCTGATAATTAGTGATAGTAACAGATTCAGAAATAAGTTAATGTCTCCACCAGGCCTGAGTTTCCAACCATCAACACCTAGCCCCCAGTCAAGCTAGGACTGTTGTTCAGTATACTGACGTGATCATTAGTATTAAGACAACCATCTTCATGTTGACTTTACCACTTGCCCAGTAAACCTTATGGGATATAAAAGGAGTGGAATTGTATCACAGGATGTGGTGTAACATTGATTGTACAGTCATCCAAACCCTAGGCTGCAACCTAGGATCAGTAACCTTCTGACTCTTGCAATTAGTCCCAGCACAAAACATCATCACAATCAGAATACTGGATGCTTATAAATAGAATTGGTCTCAACTTGCAAGGCATTGAGTGATTTGTTTTCAGTAGCATGGGTTTTTGCTGTTTTAACTTTAACATTAACTTGGATGTGAAATACAAATTGAGATTCAGCTACAGAAATTCAAATCCAGACCCTGATTTCCCCAATGATTTCCGGCCTCTGCTGATTGCTTTGTTCATGGTTACAGGTGATTGAGTGTTATTCTGCTTCAACTGATAATTATTGATCAGGTTTGAATATCACATCATAACTCACCTGGTAGCCATCATTGAAGACATACAGTTTGTGATCAGAGGGGTTGTAGCTAACACTCTGTAATGTCTCCATCACCTTATCCATCTTTACAGCAAGCGTACCTTCCTCACCAGTTCTGGTATCAAATGTATAGAAAATCTCCTCCACTCGTGTGCTCACTGGTCTAATCGCATACAGCACCCCACAGATCATAAAGGCATTGGTCACACCAGGTTTGAACTGTCTAGTGACCCATGTCCTCTCCACAGTGAAGGATGTTGTGTTAATTTTACTAAGAACTATATTCCCAGCATTTTGTTCAGTGGAGTAAATGACCCACAGGCCAGTTTCATCCACAGAAAAGTCCATGTCCTGGTAATTAACACCCTGATAAGAGAATCGGTTGGCGTAGACTGCATTTGCCAGTGTTGATCTCTCCACCACGTTTGTGTCTACATTAAACCTGCACATTTGCCTACTGTTGTAACAGTTGTAATACATGGAGTTATTGTATAAAACCATCCCACCTCCCTGTGCTTTGTTGGAACTGCTAGAATACCCAAGTCTTTTGTTAATTGAATTTTTGTAGATCAGTAAATCATCGTATGAAGAGTGTAATCGGAAGTTATCAAATTGGCTTTCATAGTTGTCTGCAATCACAAAGTACAGTTCATTTTTAGTTGGTAGGGGAGCAGGATCTTTGCCCCATGCTCCATATCTGTAACTTGATCCCAACCAGTTCAGCTGTGTCACAAAAGGCTCGGTTATATTGAGGAGTCCACCATGCTTGCAGCTCCCTGTCAATACAAAACTATATGTAATTATGAAGTAATCACTTCTATTTTACACACATTATTTCTGGATATAGTCACGGAATGTATTTTCCCTCGACTAGTTTTCTGGAGTGAATTGAATTGGTTTATCATTAACTTAATATACTTGCAGAGTCATTGAGTCATACAGCATGAAAATAGGCCCATTGACCCAACTGAATAAGATGTCTCTCCAATCTGATCCCAATCTGGCCCAAATTCTTTCTATCCACGTACCTGTCCAATTATATTTTGAAGGTCGTCACTGAACCTGCTTCAAGTATTTCCTCTGGCAGCTCATTCCATATTCTTATCTGAGTAAATACACTGTCTCGCAAGTCCCCATTACATCCCTCCCTTCTCACCATAAATCTACGCCATCTTAAATCAAAATGATCTCTTTGTTGTGCATTGTTCTCATTCTGGAAGCCAGTTCATGTTTTTTTTGATACTTTTCTGAACTTCTCCCCTCATGACGTGGAAAAGATGGTTGAAGTGTGGCAGGAGAAACTAAGGGGTTAATGAGGAGGGAGAGAGATAGAAAGTAAGGGAGGGCGTAGCAACAGAAAAGGAAGGAAGAGAGATAGAGAGAAAGTGAGATGGGAAAACAGACTAGATGAAGAGGAAAAAAATGAAGAAACAGATATTGAAACGAGAGAGTGTGAGAAAGAAAGAGAGAAAGACTGGGGGAGAAAAAGAGAGGGGCAAAGATGAAGAAAAAGTGAAGGGGAAGAAGAAACGGGGAGAGAGGGGGGGAGAGCGGGGGAGGGGGGAGAGGGGGAGGGGAGAGAGAAATGGAGGACATAGAATAGTACAGCACATTACAGGCCCTTCAGCCCACAATGTTGTGCTGACCCTCAAAACCTGCCTCCCATATAACCCCCCACCTTAAATTCCTCCATATACCTGTCTAGTAGTCTCTTAAACTTCACTAGTGTATCTGCCTCCACCACTGACTCAGGCAGTGTATTCCACGCACCAACCACTCTCTGAGTAAAAAACCTTCCTCTAATATCCCCCTTGAACTTCCCACCCCTTACCTTAAAGCCATGTCCCATTGTATTGACCAGTGGTGCCCTGGGGAAGAGGCGCTGGCTGTCCACTCTATCTATTCCTCTTATTATCTTGTACACCTCTATCATGTCTCCTCTCATCTTCCTTCTCTCCAAAGAGTAAAGCCCTAGCTCCCTTAATCTCTGATCATAATGCATACTTTCTAAACCAGGCAGCATCCTGGTAAATCTCCTCTGTACCCTTTCCAATGCTTCCACATCCTTCCTATAGTGAGGCGACCAGAACTGGACACAGTACACCAAGTGTGGCCTAACCAGATTTTTATAGAGCTGCATCATTACCTCACGACTCTTAAACTCTATCCCTCGACTTATGAAAGCTGACACCCCATAAGTTTTCTTAACTACCCTATCTACCTGTGAGGCAACTTTCAGGGATCTGTACACATGCACCCCCAGATCCCACAGCTCCTCCACACTACCAAGTATCCTGCCATTTACTTTGTACTCTGTCTTGGAATTTGTCCTTCCAAAGTGTACCACCTCACACTTCTCCAGGTTGAACTCCATCTGCCACTTCTCAGCCCACTTCTGAAACCTGTCAATGTCTCTCTGCAATCTTTGACAATCCTCTACACTATCTACAACACCACCAACCTTTGTGTCATCTGCAAGCTTGCCAACCCACCCTTCTACCCCCACATCCAGGTTGTTAATAAAAATCATGAAAAGTAGAGGTCCCAAAACAGATCCTTGTGGGACACCACTAGTCACAATCCTCCAATCTGAATGTACTCCCTCCACCATGACCCTCTGCCTTCTGCGGGCAAGCCAATTCTGAATCTACCTGGCCAAACTTCCCTGGATCCCATGCCTTCTGACTTTCTGAATAAGCCTACCATGTGGAACCTTGTCAAATGCCTTACTAAAATCCATGTAGATCACATCCACTGCACTACCCTCATCTGTATGGCTGGTCACCTCCTCAAAGAACACTATCAGGCTTGTTAGACACGATCTGCCCTTCGCAAAGCCATGCTGACTGTCCCTGATCAGACCATAATTCTCTAAATGCTTATAGATCCTATCACTAAGAACACCTTCGCTCTGTCCGCCAGAGAAAGCAGGATCTCCCAGTGGCCACATATTTTAATTCCACATCCCATTCCCATTCTGATATGTCTATCCACGGCCTCCTCTACTGTAAAGATGAAGCCACACTCAGGTTGGAGGAACAACACCTTATATTCCGTCGGGGTAGCCTCCAACCCAATGGCATGAACATTGACTTCTCTAACTTCCGCTAATGCCCCACCTCCCCCTCGTACCCCATCCGTTATTTATTTATATACACACATTCTTTCTCTCTCTCTCCTTTTTCTCCCCACTGTCCCTCTGACTATACCCCTTGCCCATCCTCTGGGTTTTCCCCCCTCCCCCTTTTCCTTCTCCCTGAGCCTGCTGTCCCATGATCCTCTCATATCCCTTTTGCCAATCACCTGTCCAGCTCTTGGCTCCATCCCTCCCCCTCCTGGCTTCTCCTATCATTTTGGATCTCCCCCTCCCCCTTTCAAATCTCTTACTAGCTCTTCCTTCAGTTAGTCCTGACGAAGGGTCTCGGCCCGAAACGTCGACTGTACCTCCTCCTAGAGATGCTGCCTGGCCTGCTGCGTTCACCAGCAACTTTGATGTGTGTTGCTTGAATTTCCAGCATCTGCAGAATTCCTCATATTTGAGAATCTTTTCCAACAGCTTTCCCACCACAGACGTAAGGCTCACTGTTCTATAATTACCCGGACTATCCCTACTACCTTTTTTGAACAAGGGGACAACATTCGCCTCCCTCTAATCCTCCGGTACTATTCCCGTGGACAACGAGGACATAAAGATCCTAGCCAGAGCCTCAGCAATCTCTTCCCTCACCTCGTGGAGCAGCCTGGGGAATATTCCATCAGGCCCCGGGGGCTTAACCGTCCTAATGTATTTTAACAACTCCAACATCTCCTCTGCCTTAATATCAACATGCTCCAGAACATCAACCTCACTCATATTGTCCTCACCATCATCAAGTTCCCTCTCATTGGTGAATACCGAAGAGAAGTATTCATTGGGGACCTCATTCACTTTCACAGCCTCCAGGCACATCTTCCCACCTTTATCTCTAATTGGTCCTCCCTTCACTCCTGTCATCCTTTTGTTCTTCACATAATTGAAGAATGCCTTGGGGTTTTCCTTTACCCCACTCGCCAAGGCCTTCTCATGCCCCCTTCTAGCTCTTCTCAGCCCCTTCTTAAGCTCCTTTCTTGCTTCCCTATATTCCTCAATAGACCCATCTGATCCTTGCTTCCTAAACCTCATGTATGCTGCCTTCTTCCACCTGACTAGATTTTCCACCCCACTTGTCACCCATGGTTCCTTCACCCTACCATTCTTTATCTTCCTCACCGGGACAAATTTATCCCCAACATCCTGCAAGAGATCTCTAAACATCAACCACATGTCCATAGTACATTTCCCTGCAAAAACATCATCCCAATTCACACCCGCAAGTTCTAGCCTTATAGCCTCAATTTGCCCTTCTCCAATTAAAAATTTTCCTGTCCTCTCTGATTCTATCCTTTTCCATGATAATGCTAAAGGCCAGGGAGCGGTGGTCACTGTGCCCCAAATGCTCACCCTCTAAGAGACCTGTGACCTGACCCGGTTCATTACCTAGTACTAGATCTAGTATGGCATTCCCCCTGGTCGACCTGTCCACATACTGTGACAGGAATCCATCCTGGACACACTTAACAAACTCTGTCCCATCTAAACCCTTGGAACTAATCAGGTGCCAATCAATATTAGGGAAGTTAAAGTCACCCATACAGAGAAAATACAGTACAGAGAGAGAAACAGGTCTTGGTGTGGAGGGTGAGAGCAAGAAGTAAAGAGACACACAGAGGGAGGATTAGAGAGAGACAGAGATGGTAGAGACGCCATCTCTGGATGATAGAGATGGAAGAGAGAGGGCGATGGAGAAAACAGTGGACAGAGAGAGAAACAAATAAGAGAACTTGGTGTGACAGAGATAGAAAAATCAAAAGAAAAAGAAAAAATTTAAAATGAGAATTGGCAAGAGAGACAGAGAGAGATGTAATGACCCTCTCTCCTTCCCACCCTCTACCCTCTCTTTATCTGTCCCTCTCCCCCCTCTCCTTCTCTCCACACCAAGATTTATTTCTTTGTTTCTCTCTACTGTTTTCTCTATTTCTTTTCCTCACTTTCTCACTCTCTCCTGACTATTTCTTTGTTTCTTTTACTCCCTCATTCTCCTTCTCGCTCCCTTTATCTCTCCTCCCTCCCCTTCACTCTTTCTCTCCCTCCATCTTTGTTCCCCCCTCCCTTTTTCTATCTTGCCTTCCCACTCCCCCTCTTGCTCCAGGGGATAAAAAATATTTTCAGTCCACATTGCAGGTGACTCTTAAAACTTGCAGTAACAAATATGGCCATCAACGATAGCTCAATGATTCAGTTAAGTACTCCTATCATGCCTTCCTGTCTGATCATTGATTAGGGTTGATAAGAAACTGACTGTAATCAATCGGTGGAGTGGTTGTTGGAACCCGGTTCTTCTCGCACTCTGCCAGTCGCTCCTTCAGTGCTGTAATCTCCTTGCGGATCTGCAGGACGTTGTTCTTGTCGTATGATTCCAACTGGTGCACGATGATTGATATGTTCTGAATCTGAAGCAGAGGAAACATTAAAGGGAGGACCAGTTAGGAGCCGAGTAGAAATTATGTCATTCATAACAACGGGTACAGGTTAACTAGTGTCTTGTACCAAACTGGAACTGAATCTTGATGTCAAGGGTAGTCCATCTACAGGGAAAAGCAGGGAGGAAAACCACTGATGAGGCAGTTGTCACCACCCTGCCCAGAGCTGTTGACTGTTCTGTAGGGCTGGTACCTCAGGCTGGCAAACTGTGTCATGAAAAATCGTTTCTTCTCCCTGAAGGAGAAAGTGGTTGCTTTTCAATACGTTAAGGAAGCAAACTTTTTTTTTGTTTAAAAAAAGTGTTTATTTTCCAATATCTGTGCTTCACAGGGGGAGCCAGTATTGAATGTCCCTCACTAAATGCAGTGGTGGTAAATCTTGTTCTTCAGCCACTCTGATCCTCCTGGTGAAGGTGCTTCCACTGTTCTCTCGGGGATGGTGTACCAGGATATAGACACGGCAATGACAAAAGATCAGATTTGTATGAGGGGATGGGAAATCCACCAGGCTGTGTCCCCTGCTGCATCTGCTGCCTGTATCCTTCATGGAATGTGGAGAAGATGCCTAAGCAGTGACTGAGTGGATTTTGTAGATGGTACACTCCGCAGCCACTCTGTGGCAGAGGCAGAGGTAGGCAAGGAGCTAACCAAACTGTCTGTTTGATCCAGGATGATGTTGAGTGTTGTTGAAGCCTCACTCATTCAGCAAGTGAAAAGTGTTCCATTACACTCCCGATTTGTACCTTGTACTATAGATGATGGAAAAACTTGCTGTGTCAGCCATTGAGTCACACATTGTTGGCCACTCAGTCCCTGACCTGTTCTTGTAGCCACAATGAGCTGGTTGTGGATTACAGGAGGAATGGAGACTGGCTAACCCCAGTTGACATCAATGGATCTGGGGTTGAGAGGGCAAACAGCTTTAAGTTCCACAGCATTCACATCACCGAGGGTCTCACATAGTCTGTACACACTAGCTATGTGGTCAAAAAGGCACAACAACACGTCTTTCACCTCAGACGGTTGAGGAAGTTTGGTATGGACCCCCAAATCCAAAGAACTTTCTACAGGAGCACAATTGAGAGCATCCTGACTGGCTGCATCCCTGCCTGGTATGGAACTATACCTCCCTTAATCGCAGGATCCTTCAGAGAGTGGTGCAGACGGCCCAGCGCATCTGTAGTTGTGAACTTCCCTTGATTCAGGACATTTACAAAGACAGGTGTGGAAAAAAAGGGTCCGAAGGATCATTGGGGACCCGAGTTACCCCAGCCATGATCTATTCCAACTGCTACCATCCAAGGAATGGTACCGCAACATAAAAGCCAGGACCAACAGGCTTCAGGACAGCTTCTTCCACCAGGCCATCAGACTGATTAATTTATGCTGATTTAAGGGTATTTCTATGTTACATTGACTGTTCTATTTATTACAAATTACTATTTTTGCACATTGCACATTTAGACGGAGACATAACATAGAAACATAGAAACATAGAAACATAGAAAATAGGTGCAGGAGTAGGCCATTCGGCCCTTCGAGCCTGCACCGCCATTTATTATGATCATGGCTGATCATCCAACTCAGAACCCCGCCCCAGCCTTCCCTCCATACCCCCTGATCCCCGCAGCCACAAGGGCCATATCTAACTCCCTCTTAAATATAACCAATGAACTGGCCTCAACTGTTTCCTGTGGCAGAGAATTCCACAGATTCACCACTCTCTGTGTGAAGAAGTTTTTCCTAATCTCGGTCCTAAAAGGCTTCCCCTTTATCCTCAAACTGTGGCCCCTCGTTCTGGACTTTCCCAACATCGGGAACAATCTTCCTGCATCTAGCCTGTCCAATCCCTTTAGGATTTTATAGGTTTCAATCAGATCCCCCCTCAATCTTCTAAATTCCAACGAGTACAAGCCTAGTTCATCCAGTCTTTCTTCATATGAAAGTCCTGCCATCCCAGGAATCAATCTGGTGAACCTTCTTTGTACTCCCTCTATAGCAAGGATGTCTTTCCTCAGATTAGGGGACCAAAACTGCACACAATACTCCAGGTGTGGTCTCACCAAGGCCTTGTACAACTGCAGTAGTACCTCCCTGCTCCTGTACTCGAATCGTCTCACTATAAATGCCAGCATACCATTCGCCTTTTTCACCGCCTGCTGTACCTGCATGCCCACTTTCAATGACTGGTGTATAATGACACCCAGGTCTCGTTGCACCTCCCCTTTTCCTAATCGGCCACCATTCAGATAATAATCTGTTTTCCTATTTTTGCCACCAAAGTGGATAACTTCACATTTATCCACATTAAATTGCATCTGCCATGAATTTGCCCACTCACCTAACCTATCCGAGTCACCCTGCATCCTCTTAGCATCCTCCTCACAGCTAACACTGCCACCCAGCTTCATGTCATCCGCAAACTTGGAGATGCTGCATTTAATTCCCTCATCCAAGTCATTAATATATATTGTAAATAACTGGGGTCCCAGCACTGAGCCTTGCGGTACCCCACTAGTCACTGCCTGCCATTCTGAAAAGGTCCCGTTTATTCCCACTCTTTGCTTCCTGTCTGCTAACCAATTCTCTATCCACATCAATACCTTACCCCCAATACCATGTGCTTTAAGTTTGCACACTAATCTCCTGTGTGGGACCTTGTCAAAAGCCTTTTGAAAATCCAAATATACCACATCCACTGGTTCTCCCCTATCCACTCTACTAGTTACATCCTCAAAAAATTCTATGTGATTCGTCAGACATGATTTTCCTTTCACAAATCCATGCTGACTTTGTCCGATGATTTCACCGCTTTCCAAATGTGCTGTTATCACATCTTTGATAACTGACTCCAGCAGTTTCCCCACCACCAACGTTAGGCTAGCCGGTCTATAATTCCCCGGTTTCTCTCTCCCTCCTTTTTTAAAAAGAGGGGTTACATTAGCCACCCTCCAATCCTCAGGAACTAGTCCAGAATCTAACGAGTTTTGAAAAATTATCACTAGTGCATCCACTATTTCTTGGGCTACTTCCTTAAGCACTCTGGGATGCAGACCATCTGGCCCTGGGGATTTATCTGCCTTTAATCCCTTCAATTTACCTAACACCACTTCCCTACTAACATGTATTTCCCTCAGTTCCTCCATCTCACTGGACCCTCTAACGTAATGATTTTTACTCCTTGTGTATGTGAAGGATTGTAAGAAATAAAGTCAATTCAATTCAATGTATATGTAACCTGTCCAATTGAATATTCAAACGATGGTTTGTTTAGTGGATGTTGGAGTGGACTGAATCCATTGAAGATTTTAACAGAAACTTGATAGGCTAGACATTAAGAAAGAGGAGGAGAGTCAACATCTTGATCCCTCTGGTGTAGACTTGGGCATTCCAGAGTACAGACCGAGCAATCATGTGGGAAGTGGAACTCACCAACATAGCGACGTTGACATTTAGTAGTTGTCTCCGAGGTACTGACCCAGATTGTTCAGTATAATAACAATGGCTACTCAAGGACCCACAAAAATTCCGTCTGTTATCAAGAGTTCCCATTCTTAAATGGACGTATGTCCAACCCGTGTAAGCCAAGGCTATGCTGGAATTTTGTGCTTCAACTTAGACTTGGCTCAGAAATCTCACTTCCATCTATCGGAAGGACAGAAACTATTGTGAGGGACAAAGCTAAATGTTGGATAACTTTAAATAGTTTCTTTAGATAGTTCCAATTCTTTCATGTTCTGAAGTACTCCATTTTGGAAAAAGAAGTTTAGGCATTAATTTGTTAAATTAAGTTTATATTAATTTATGTTTGTTTTGTTAGAGATGTGGAACGTCTAGTCAAGAGGAAGAAAGAAGTTTACTTAAGGTTTAGTATCAGTCAGGGGTCTGGTGAGTTACAAGGTAGCCATGGAGGAGATGAAGAATAGACAGGAGATCTAGAAGGGGACTTGAGAAATAACTTACAAATAGGTTTAAGAAAAACCCCCCAAGGCATTTAACTCTTTTTAAATGTCAGAAAATACAAGTTATTTTAAAAAGACATTGATTGCTTTCCTTTCAGAATCAATAGAACTTAGACAGAGGATGAAGATTAGGCAAGTATTTAACACATTAACATTTCTGATGTTATTACATGTGGTTTTATCTTCCTGAAGCCAGTCATTTACTATCATTGTATCAATATTGACCAGGCCATTTCATCAATAATTAAACATTCACTACAGACACATGGAGAACCAGGTGTGTAATGTGTGACATCCTGACCTCTATGTAAAGTTGGTCGATGATGGTGTTGCTTCCGTTGATCGTGACCTTCAGCTGATTGGTGAGTGACACCAGCTCTTGGATCTCCAGTTTAAGCAGCTCAAA